>NC_053391.1:381262172-381444672 GCF_905171765.1 Bufo bufo
GATGCACTGTCGGCCACCCAATTGACTAATGCCTGTACCTGCTCAGGCCTTACCATCCTTAGAACGGCATTGGGCCCCACCAAATATCCCTGTAAATTCTGGCGGCTACTGGGACCTGAGGTAGTTGGTACACTAGGACGTGTGGCTGTGGCAGAACGGCCACATCCTCTCCCAGCACCAGAGGGTCCACTAACACCACCACGACCATGTCCACGTCCGCGTCCGCTTCCCTTACTAGATGTTTTCCTCATTGTTACCGTTCACCACAATAAGAAAAATATTATTTGGGCCAATGTATTGAATTAAAATTCAGGCCTTTTTTTACAGACACCGAACACTATCTGGCTATCTATTTAGGTACCGTATTACACTAATACAGGCACACCAGTAATGACAGATTTAGCTGAATATAAATGTGAGGCCTATTTATTAGGCGCTGGGTGACAGGTAGACGTTTAATTACAGAATTAAACTTGGATCTGCACTGTAGCGTGTGTGTTAAGTTTTTGAGAATGACCCTATCAGCACCTTGAATCTAATATACCCTTTTAGGGATAGATTTAAAGTAGGCCTGATACAGCAGAAACCACTAATTTTGAGAATTGCAAATTTGGGAATTGTTTTTCAACCCAGAACAAAAACTGTGCTTTGACGGTCACAAACAATAACTTGACCAGCTAAAACAGTACAGATTTGGATGAATAAAAATGTGAGGCCTATTTTTTAGGTGCTGGGTGACAGGTATACGTTTAATCACAGAATTAGACTTGGATCTGCACTGTAGCGTGTGTGTTAAGTTTTTGAGAATGACCCTATCAGCACCTTGAATCTAATATACCCTTTTAGGGATAGATTTAAAGTAGGCCTGATACAGCAGAAACCACTAATTTTGAGAATTGCAAATTTGGGAATTGTTTTTCAACCCAGAACAAAAACTGTGCTTTGACCTTCACAAACAATAACTTGACCAGCTAAAACAGTACAGATTTGGTTGAATATAAATGTGAGGCCTATTTTTTAGGCGCTGGGTGACAGGTATACGTTTAATCACAGAATTAGACTTGGATCTGCACTGTAGAGTGTGTGTTAAGTTTTTGAGAATGACCCTATCAGCACCTTGAATCTAATATACCCTTTTAGGGATAGATTTAAAGTAGGCCTGATACAGCAGAAACCACTAATTTTGAGAATTGCAAATTTGGGAATTGTTTTTCAACCCAGAACAAAAACTGTGATTTGACGGTCACAAACAATAACTTGACCAGCTAAAACAGTACAGATTTGGTTGAATATAAATGTGAGGCCTATTTTTTAGGCGCTGGGTAACAGGTATACGTTTAATCACAGAATTAGACTTGGATCTGCACTGTAGAGTGTGTGTTAAGTTTTTGAGAATGACCCTATCAGCACCTTGAATCTAATATACCCTTTTAGGGATAGATTTAAAGTAGGCCTGATACAGCAGAAACCACTAATTTTGAGAATTGCAAATTTGGGAATTGTTTTTCAACCCAGAACAAAAACTGTGCTTTGACGGTCACAAAAAATAACTTGACCAGCTAAAACAGTACAGATTTGGATGAATATAAATGTGAGGCCTATTTTTTAGGCGCTGGGTGACAGGCTCAACTTGCCCCTGATGTAGTATATGTCCAAAAAATAACCAGACTATTGATGGTTAAATGCACTTGATGAAAGCTTGACCCTGATGTAGGATATAGCTAAAAATAACCACACTATTGATGGTTAAATGCACTTGGGTGACACAAGCTCAGCTTGCCCCTGATGTAGTATATGGCCAAAAAATAACCACACTATTGATGGTTAAATGCACTTGATGAAAGCTTGACCCTGATGTAGGATATAGCAAAAAATAACCACACTATTGATGGTTAAATGTACTTGGTGGTAGCTTGTGCTGGCGCACCACAAGCCACAAAATGGCCGCCGATCACCCCAGAAAAAAGTGATATAAAAACGCTCTGGGCAGCCTAAAAACAGTGAGCAATTGAATATCAGCACTTCAATGATCCACAGCTGTAGATCGATCACTGAATGAGGTCTTTTGGAGGAGTTAATCTGCCTAATCTCGCCCTAACGTCGCAGCTGCAACCTCTCCCTACGCTTGTATCAGCAGAGTGACGTGCAGCGCTACGTGACCCAAGCTTATATAGAGGCTGGGTCACATGCTGCACTGGCCAATCACAGCCATGCCAATAGTAGGCATGGCTGTGATGGCCTCTTGGGGCAAGTAGTATGATGCTTGTTGATTGGCTGCTTTGCAGCCTTTCAAAAAGCGCCAAGAAAGCGTCGAACACCGAACCCGAACCCGGACTTTTACGAAAATGTCACGGACACCCCAAAATTCGGTACGAACCCGAACTATACAGTTCGGGTTCGCTCATCCCTATTCAAAACGATATTTGTGAAAAAACTAACAGGGAAGGAAGAATTTGGAGAACAAGCTAGGAGTTTGGAGGAGAATTGGAGAGGCTGAGAAGCAAATTACTATTGGTGGAAGTGGAGAGAAGAGTCAAGAGAAGGAAGAAGAAAAACTAGAGAAAAAAGGAAAATTTGGTCCCAGTTCTAATATGAACAACCCACCATACACGTCAGTAATTGTTTTCTGTGAATTGTGCTGTTTTGCGCCCAGAAGAATTGTCAGTTTAGAAATCTACAATTATTTCTGCGCATTTCACCAGAAATCCACAATTTATATTAATTGTACTTTTTTAAGAATTGTTACTTGCGGTGAAAAGCATAGTTTTCTTTAACCACTTAAAGACCGCCCATTGACTATAAACGTCCTTGGGCTAGTCATTTATCTCTGAATGGATGTTCTTGAATGTCCATTCAGAGATCGCAGCTGCAAGCTAATCGTGCAGCTGCCGAGCGGGGGGCCCGCTGTCAGTGACAGAAGGGCACCCCAGGGAGAAGTCAGGGACCGTTCCTCAGTGTCCCTTCCTTCTAGATCGCTGTATACACAGCGCTCAACAAACACTGTGTATACAGATCAGGAAGCGCTATGCGCTTCCTGTCCTGGCCCGGTGGTCATGTGACCGTCGGGGCCGGGAGAGTGCAGGAGCTGTCGGGTCTTCTACAGACCTCGATCAGCCCTGCACTGAGGCTGTACAGTGCAGTGTACTGCTGTACAGCCTCTCTGGGGGGTGTATTTCTTCTGTAGCTGGGGCTACTATGTCAGGCCCAGTTACAGGAGGAATCAATAGTGAAAAAAAAAAGTGAAGTTAAATGTCCCCCAGAGGTCTTGTATGACCTTATGGGGGACGCAAAGTGCAAAAGAAAAATAAAGTTTCACATGTAAAAAAAAAGAAAAATTCCCCAATTAAGTAATTTAAAAAAAAATTAAAATAAAACAGACATATTTGGTATTGTTGCGTCCGTAATGGCCGGCTATATAAATATATCATATGATCCACCCCATACAAGAAACACCATAAAAATAAAAATAAAAACTGTGTCAAAAAAGCCATTTTTTTCACCTTACATCACAAAAAGTGCAACACCAAGTGATCAAAAAGGCGTATGTCCCACAAAATGGTACCAAAAAAAACATCACCTCATCCCGCAAAAAATGAGCCCTCTATATATGAAAATGGCACAAAAAATAAAAAAAAACTATATCTCTCAGAACATGGAGACATTAAAACATCATTTTTTGTTTAAAAATGATATTTTTGTGTTAAAGTGAAAAAAAAGTATACATATTAGGTATTGCCATGTCCGTAACAACCAGCTCTATAAAAATGTCACATGACCTAACCCCTCAGGTGAACACTGTAAAAAATAAAATAAGAACAGTGCCAAAAAAAGCCATTTTTTATCACCTTACATCACTAAAATTGCAACAGCAAGCATTCAAAAAGGCGTATGTAGAAAAATAGTACCAATAAAGCCGTCACCTCATCCTACAAAAAAATGAGACCCTACATAAGAAAATATCAAAAAAAATTCTCAGAAAATGGAGACACTAAAATATTAGACATATTAGGTATTGCCGCGTCCGTAACAACTTGCTCTATAAAAATATCACATGATCTTACCCCTCAGATGAACACCGTAAAAAAAATAAAGACAGTGCCAAAAAAGCAATTTTTTGTCACCTAACATCACATAAAATACACCAAGCGAAAAAAAAAGGCGTATGCTCCCCAAAATAGTACCAATCAAACCGTCACCTCATCCCGCAAAAAATTAGATCCTAACTAAGACAATAAGTCAAAAAATAAAAAAAGCTATGGCTCTCAGACTATGGAGACACTAAAAGATAATTTTTTTGGTTTAAAAAATGCTATTATTGTGTAAAGCTTAAATAAATAAGAAAAAGTATACATATTAGGTATTGCCACGTCCGTTATTATCTGTTCTATAAAAATGTCACATGACCTAACCCCACAGGTTAAATGCTGTAAAAATAAATAAATAAATAAAAACTCTACGTTTTTCGGACAAGAATAGGCAGTTATATTAATGGCTGTCCGTGCTATTCCGCAAATTGCGGAACGCACACGGATGCCATCCATCTTTTGCCAACCGCAAAACACACAACGGTTGTGTGCATGAGGCCCTTGTCTTAAAAGCAGAGAGATTGAAATGTAGAAAACAGTGAATTTTTTCAAATTTTCATTAACTTTTAGATTTTTTTAAAATAAAGGTAAAACATATTGACTCAAAGTTACCATTAACGTGAAGTACAAGGTTTCACAAGAAAACAATCTCTGAATAGCTTGGATAAAAAAAAGCATTCCAAAATTATTACCACATAAAGTGACACAAGTCAGATTTGCAAAATTAGGCCTGGTCAAGAAGGAGGTAAATGGCTCGGTCCGGAAGTGGTTAAAGAAAAACAAAAAGTAGACTTTTATAAATGCCAGGGGCTATCTCTTAGTAGGGAGTGGACAAATTGCAAAAGGAACATCAATGGCACAGATAAGATGCAACAAATACCATCTTTAAAAACACAAATTCCCTTACGTCCTACCAGCAGCACAGATGGGGTTAACCACCCCCCGTGGACTGGTAGGACCCGCAGAATTTTTAATGAGCCCAAGTAATAAACTTAATGAAACACTTAAGCATCCCCTATAAAGGAGGGAATAACCTCCAGCCCACTGTGTTTTTTTCTGTCCTCTGGACAGGTGGACTAGGCGGTGATTCCCCCTCCCTCTAGGGGTGATCTTTTTTTCAGTTTGTCAGAGGGCTGTGTCTTCGTTTTACCGAAGCTCACCTGCTTCTGGCTCTGCGCAGTGGCGCTTCGCTGTGGTGTGTTTGGCGGCGTCCTTGGTCCTCTTTCCATGCGGCCGCTGGGCGCCGCCATCTTCTGGAAGTGACGTTGGAGTTCTCTGACGTCACTTCCGGAGCTTCCTTGCGATGCGATTTTGCGTCCTCTTGCGATTTTTTATTATAATCAGCGATCTTTCCTCCTGCTGGATGATTTCTAGTGTTCCTTTCTTTGGGGGAAAACTTTTTATTTGTTAATATGGTGTTTCTCCACTGGCGGCGGGGGCTCGGTTCTGGGCCCATCCCCTCCCCTATTTAAGGAAGCATTGTGCACCAGGTTGGTCTCTGGCTGCAGTCCTATAAGTCGGTGTTCCTCCACTTATTGGTGCCTTTTTTCTTTTGGTCCTCATTGTCAGCTTCCACCGGTCTACCTTTTTTTACCTTCTCTCCTGAAACATTTATAGGTAGTTTACAAATGTTTTACTTGTCTCTTTTTCCCGCAGTGATGTCTTCTCCATGGGATTCGGATGGCAGAAAGGCGGGTTCCAAGAGGAAACATTTATCTTGCTACGATTGTAGTGCTCTTTTGGAGGATAGCTGTCCCTATTCTAGGTGTGTCAGCTGCCGTTCGAGGGTCCAACCTTCCACTCAGTGGCGTACCAAGGGGGGGGCGGAGGGGCGGCCCGCCCCGGGTGCCACTCACAAGGGGGGGTGCCATGACGGAGTCACCCCTCCATCCACTGCTGCACCGCGACGCGACTCCGCCAGGCGCCGGCTTCTGTGGAAGGATTATTGCGGCGGCGCGCAACATAACGTCACGACGCTGACGCCGCGCCGCCTTCACGGATCTTTTAAAGAAGCGGAAGGATCCATTACCAGCGGTCGGACGGAGCCTGAGGCATCATCAAAATGTGAGTAAATAATTGTGTAATTAAGGGGTGTGTGTGTGTGTGTGTAATTAAGTGGGGGTTTGTAATTAAGGGGGGGTGTAATTAAGGGATGTGTGTGTGTAATTAAGGGAGGGGTTTGTAATTAAGGTGGGGAGGGAGGGGGTGTAATTAAGGGAGGAGGTGACGTGTAATTAAGGGAGGGGGTGTAATTAAGGGGAGAAGAGAGGGGGTGTAATAAATATTATTGAAAACATTGAAAAAAGTTTGTGCATGTTTTCTTAACTTTTTTGGGGGGGGGGCGGGGGGGGGGCCAAACAAAGGGTTCGCCCCGGGTGCCAAATGCTCTAGGTACGCCCCTGCTTCCACTGAACCTACGATCCAGGATATGTATCAATGGGTGAAGACCTATTTTGATGGATCTATCAAAGGAGTTATAAGCCTGCTGGATGAAAGGCTTCCTGCTCAGACCCCTATGGAGTCTTCGGCTCCGGTAGAGAGACCTTCCGTGGTCTCCTTGGGTTCTTCCTTCTCGGATGAGGAGGAGCTTACTTTGTGCTTCTTTCCCCCAGATAAGACGCAAAAGTTACTTAAGTCCATCAGGTCGGGGGACCATGATGTTGACCCAGGGGAGCCCTCTGATCCCGCTGGTCGGGCACTTCGTGTCTTTAGAGCAGATGAGACCCTCCTCTCTGTCATGCGTACAGAGTGGAAGAAACCCCAAAAAGGTCCGGTTCTAACCAAGAGATTTAGAACCATGTTTCCGATGGCTAAACCCTTGGTGGAATCGTGGGTTTCCATTCCCAAGGTGGACATGGCTATTGCCAAATTGTCCAAGCGCACTCTGGTTCCAGCAGACGATGGGTCTAGTCTGCAGGATCCCCTTGACAGGAGAGCGGAGTGCACTCTCAGGAGAAGTTATATGGCAGCTGCAGCTTCCGCTTCTACAGCCATTGCTGCTACAGAAGTCTTTATGTTCCTCTGGTCTCGCCTAAACCAGATCCAGACGTGGATCAGAAGGTGTCTCGGAACGACATTTTGGTGGCTTTCAAGACTGTCAACCTGGTGATGTATTTCCTGTGTGATACAGCGCAGCAGCAGCTGAAATTGGAGGCCAAATCCATGGCCCTGGTGTCAGCAGCCCGTAGGCCTTTGTGGCTTAAGCCTTGGGTCGCTGACAACTCCTCTAAGTATAATTTATGTGGCCTTCCCTTTGAGCCCAACCGTTTGTACGGCTCGGAGCTCGATAAGATCATGGAAGGCCTGTCTGATAAGAAGGGGAAGAGTCTTCCCCAGCAGTCGTTTTGGGGGCGGGGCAGACAGAACCATGGTGGTAGGTCTGACCAGCAGTCAAGAGCCCGGAGGAACTGAGGAGCGCAACGAAAAGGTTCGAGGCGCTCTTGCGAAGGAGCCAAGGGTAAAATATCCGCCTCCTGACTATGGGCCTCCTCGAGGCTCTTGGATGACTCCCGTTACTCCTGCCGTCCTGCCAGAAGACTTCCCCACTCCCCTGCCTCATCTTCCCGCCGGGGGTCGTCTCTCCCACTTCAAGGACATTTGGATCCGAGAGATTTCGGATCCCTGGGTCCTGAATGTCATCTCAGAGGGATATTTAATCAGTCTTATTTCTCTTCCGCCGGACAGGTTCATCAGGACCAAACTTTTACAGGCCGCAAGGCAGTCGGTTCTGGAGACTTACATTCAGGATTGCATCCACAAGGGGGCTCTGGAGGAGGTTCGGGCAGGGAAACGGGGCTTAGGCATCTACTCACCAGTATTTCTGGTTCCCAAGGCGTCAGGGGATCTTCGTATGATTATCGATCTGAGATATTTTAATCGATATGTAAGGAAGGTGAGGTTCCGTATGGAGACCATCAGGTCAGGTCAATCCTGGAGACGTGATGGCAACCCTGGACCTCAAGGATGCGTATCTGCACATCCCGATTCATCCTGCTTCCAGGAGATATCTCAGAATTGCAGTCCAGATTTCGGGGTCATCAGACACCTTCAGTTTGTTTGCCCTTCCTTTTGGCATTTCTTCTGCCCCTCACACTTTCACCAAGGTGGTAGTTTCTGTGGTGGCGGCTCTAAGATTTCAAGGACTGACGATCATTCCTTATCTGGACGATTGGCTTTTAAAAGCCTCTTCCCTAGTGGTCCTGACCCACCATCTTCATGTAGCGATCTCCTTTCTGTTCCGCCTAGGGTGGATCATCAACTGGCAGAAGTCAAACGTGAGCCCGTCGACTTCAGTAAGATATCTAGGCTTCATAATCGACTCCGTTGGGGTGTCTCTCCGGTTGACTCCAGAAAGAAGATTCAGAATACAGAACACGGCAGAGTTCCTATCCGTGTCTCGGCGAGTTCCAGTTCGGACTCTCATGAAGATGTTGGGGCTCATGTCAGCGTCTGCGGAAGCAGTCCCTTGGGCTCTATGGCACCTCCGGTCGCTGCAATCGGAGGTCCTCTCCAAATGGAATGGCAGCCCCGCCGGGCTGAACTCTCTGTGCTCCCTGTCTTGGTGAACTCGGCATTCCCTCAGATGGTGGTTCCATCTTTTAGACGGGAAGTCTATGACCCAGCCAACCAGAGTCATATTGACTACAGATACGTCCCAAGTAGGCTGGTGCGCTCACCTAGACGACTCTCCAGTTCACGAATCCTGGTCTCCTTAGGAGCGGCTCCTCTCATCCAATCTCCGCCAGATTTGAGCTATCCGGCTACCCCTCCTTCACTTCACCTCTCAGATCCGGGGCAAAGCAGTAAAAGTCCAGACAATATGACTGCGGTACTTTACATCAACAAGCAGGGAGGCACAAGATCACTTCCCCTCCTATCAGAGATTGGGGCAATTCTGAATTGGGCAGAGCTGAACCTTTCCCACTTATCTGCGATCCACATTGGAGGCTCCCTCAATATGATAACGGATCAGCTGAGCTGCGGTCTTCAAACAGTGAAGTGGTCTTTACATCTGGAGATATTCAAGCAGATAGTCCTCAAGTGGGGGATGCCAGAGGTGTATCTTATGGCAACAAGGTTCAACGCCAAGGTGGAGAGGTTTTGCTCCCTTTACAGGGAGGACAACCCCCTGGCGATAGATGCTCTGTCAATATCCTGGAGGTTCAGGCTGGCTTACATCTTCCCTCTATTTTCCATGATTCTGAGGGTATTGATGAAAATCCGTCAGGATCAGGCCTCGGTGATAGCCATCATAACGTTTTGGCTGAAGATATCCTAGTTTACCCAACTCACCCAAATAAGTCGAGGGCAATATTGGAGGCTCCCCCCTCAGCAGACCCTGGTGTCATGGGACACTCACCTCTGCTCAGATCTGCACAGGTTCAATCTGACAGCCTGGAGGTTGATCAGTCCCTTCCCAGAATAGAAGGGCTTTCAGAGTGGGTCCTGAGAACGCTGTCTCATTCAAGAGCAGACTCTACTAAGAGAGCCTACTCACGGATTATGAGGATATTCTCTTCTTGGTGTTCCTCAAAGGAGGTGGCGTCTGCAGATCCGCCCCTCTCTGCCATCCTTCAGTTTCTGCAAAATGGCCTTGATAAAGGCCTTGCTCCATCTACCTTGAGGGTTCAAGTTTCAGCCATTTCAGATTGCCTCAACAAGTCTTTTTCTCCTGACCCGCTCATCAAACGGTTCCTTAAAGGAGCTGAAAGATTAAAGCCTACAGTACTGAGACCCATTCCTCAATGGGATTTATCAGTAGTTGTCAAGGGGTTAGCATCTCCCCCCTTTGAGCCTTTGGAGGAGGTAGATTTCAAGTTTGTCACATGTAAACTTGTTTTTCTCTATGCAGTGACTTCAGCCAAGAGGGTCTATGAGCTTCAAGCTCTCTCAGCACACGAGCCCTATACCATTTTTTTGCAAGACCGGGTCCTTATAATATTTCTCCCGTACTTTAGGCCTAAGGTTCCTTCGTTCCAGAATATCAACCAGGTGATATCCCTCCTGGTTCTTTCTACACCTTCCACCTCCTCAGAGGAACCTGCTATATATATCCTCTGGACGTCTCTAGATGCCTCCAGATCTATGTGGATAGATCAAAGGAGTTCAGGAGAGATGAAAATCTTCTAATCCTGTTTGCCGGTAAGTTTAAAGGCCGTAAGGCATCGAAACCATCCATCAGTCGATTGATTAAGGAGGCTATTAGGGAATCCTTTGTTTCCCAATCTCTAGAACCTCCGGGGTTTGTAAAGGCCCATTCTACCAGGGCCGTAGCTACTTCTTTTGCCGAGAGGAGTCTTCTTCCGCGCGACATGATTTGCAAGTCTGCCTCCTGGAGCTCTGAATCCACATTCATGTCCCATTATTGACTGGATGCCAGATTATACTTGGTTCTGCCAGGCATGATGGCCCTCCCTAGGGGTTCTTCTTGCTATCTCCCCATCTGTGCTGCTGGTAGGACATAAGGGAATTGTTAATTTCTAACGATAATTTGTTTTCCCTTAGTCCTAACAGCAGCACACAAATATCCCACCCTAGTAAGGCTAGTTTTTTTCTTGCTATAACACAGTGGGCTGGAGGTGATTCCCTCCTTTATAGGGGATGCTTAAGTGTTTCATTAAGTTTATTACTAGGGTGGTTAACCCTATCTGTGCTGCTGTTAGGACAAAGGGAAAAAAAATTATCGTTAGAAATTAACGATTTTTGCACATCATCATGTGCAATTCTGCAAACTTTTTAAATCTTAGAGAGCTGAAGAGAACATTTGGAAAGATTCAAGGGAATGTGTGATAAAAAGATTATCAATTGTTTAAATCAAGTTATTTATGTTAAATATATATAACATTTTTGGTATTTAAAAAAATTTTTTCATGTCCTTACCTATATTTACAAAAAAATCCTAAAATGATGCAGTTTTTACATTGGCCACTGGATCTAAAATATGTATGTCTAGATTCCCTGTTCTTTGAGTACAGCCACCTGACACAATGGACAGGAGAGGTCCCATTGACTTCTACAGGAGAGTTTTCTAGGCATGCTCTGTGACCTGTGCAGAGGTCAAGAGGGAGCAGGTAAGCTGTGACATCACCTACTGTGAATGGTGAATTCTGTGTTATCTATACATACGCAAAGGTGATATCTGTCATTGTAATTCTGACTTTGTTGACAATGAGATCGCTACTGAAAAGTTACTTGTACAGAACAGGAAGTTTCAACTTATTAGGCCTAGGGGCTAGTATAGAAATTGCATTATTTTATGATTTTTTAAATATGTTTAACATAAAACATGATTTAAACAATAGGTTATTTTCTGATGACATATTCATGTTGTAAATGATGTTGTAAATGATGTTGATAGGTGTTACCTTTCACTCCCTCAATAATAAAACATATTTTTAGTGCATTTGAAAAATAGATTTTCTCAAAAATAAATTTGCAATGAAAAAAATCTTTCAGCTTTCAACAATTTCCAGAACATCTGTTGTGATTGTTTATTTGAAATGCCATATTGAAAACAGCCAACAAATGTTTTTTGGGGATTTGGTTTCTTTGAAAAACCAAATGGCAGAAAACAATTACTGATAAATTACTTTTTAAATATGTTTAACATAAAACATGATTTAAACAATAGGTTATTTTCTGATGACATATTCATGTTGTAAATGATGTTGTAAATGATGTTGATAGGTGTTACCTTTCACTCCCTCAATAATAAAACATATTTTTAGTGCATTTGAAAAATAGATTTTCTCAAAAAAAAATTTGCAATGAAAAAAATCTTTCAGCTTTCAACAATTTCCAGAACATCTGTTGTGATTGTTTATTTGAAATGCCATATTGAAAACAGCCAACAAATGTTTTTTGGGGATTTGGTTTCTTTGAAAAACCAAATGGCAGAAAACAATTACTGATACAGTTCTAAACCATTTAAATTCTAATGAATATCATAGGAATATTAAAAATACCTTGTACAGTAGGTTATACATCAGATGGAACCAGTGTCATGGTTTGGCAAGAATCTGGAGTTGGAGTACCGAAGATAAAACTGAATTCTATCGCAAACAAAGGGTTCGCCCCGGGTGCCAAATGCTCTAGGTACGCCCCTGCTTCCACTGAACCTACGATCCAGGATATGTATCAATGGGTGAAGCAGTGGCGTAACTACCGGGGAAGCAGGGGAAGCGGCTGCTTCGGGGCCCGGGCTGACAAGGGGCCCGGCGCCTAGCAGCGTGTGCCTGTGACTGTGTCAGATGATTGTTTAATAAAGCGGCGGCCCCTTCACATACATCAGAGGCCGGGCCCCTTCACAATTCATTGATTCAGATACAGTGCGGGCCGGGCCCCCCCCCTGCCAGCATCTCGCTGGTCTAATTAGGCCCGCCTACTGACCTGACCTGAGGAGGGAGCGGCAGGCGGGAGAAACGAAACGAAACAAGGAAGAGGAGCTCCATGGCAGCAGCACAGCAGGCAGTGCACAACAGTCACTGGGCGTTTGGGGGAGATACCTGAAAACTTTTCAGGTATGTGCCTCGGGGCTAAGTAGCAGGCAGCTTGTGACCTTGGTTGCTGAGCACTATCTGCAGCCGGCCAGTGCACAGCTTCCTGTGTGATCCCTCTGCAGTCAAAGAAGGATTAACCAGCTGATAGCCGGGGAATTGCAGAATCCCTGCACCCCTTTTCCCTCAGCTTCTGTCTCCTGCCGATCTCCTGCTTAGGACTCTCTGCCAGCCTGACCAAAAATTGTGAGTCTGTGCCCATTGCCTTGTACTATGCCCCCATCCCTGTACTGTGCCCCCTGCCCTGTACTATGCCCCCTGCCCTGTACTGTGCCCCCTGCTCTGTGCCACAAGCCCTGTGCCCCTGGCCCTGTACTGTGCCCCCTGCTCTGTGCCCCCAGCCCTGTACTGTGCCCCCATCCCTGTACTGTGCCCCTTCTCTATACTGCGGCCCCGGCCCTGTGCACCCTATGCTGTACTGTGCCCCCTGCTCTGTGCCACAAGCCCTGTGCCCCCAGCCCCGTACTGTGCCCCCATCCCTGTACTGTGCCCCCTTCTCTATACTGCGCCCCCTGCCCTGTACTGTATTGTGCCCCCTGCCCAGGGCCCACTACCGTGTATTTGTCCACCACCCTGTACTGTGCCCCCTGCCCTGTGTCCTATTCCCTGCACTATGTCTCATTATAATACTGTGTAGGAGGCATATTACAGGAGTATAAGGAGATACCCCTGTACTTTGCCCTCTTATACTCTACACTGTGCCCCTGGTCATATATTGTACTGTGCCCCCTTATACTCTGTTATCCAGCCACTGTATGGCAGTGTAATCCAGTCACTGTATGGCAGTGTTATCCAGTCACTGTATGGCAGTGTTATCCAGTCACTGTATGGCAGTGTTATCCAGTCACTGTATGGAAATGTTATAACGTTGCAGTGTTTGTTATCCAGTCATGGTATGAGCTATTATCCAATATGGTATTTAGTCTCTGTATGTTGGTAATATATAGTCACTAAATGTATTATTATTCGGGGGTATAAATCATTTTTTATTTTCTTCCAGAGGGAAGTGGAGATCTTGATGTTCCTCAACACCATAGTCATGATGAAGAACAGGCGGAGTAGTAAGTCTTAGAATTTTCAATATTAAAGAGCATGTGTCAGCATGATCAACCCTAGTAAACCATATTGCCTGGTAGGGTTGATCATGCTGAGTACTAGGATCAGTATTTTATGTTTATGCTAATTAGGTTCTCTGCCCTTGTCTGAGCCCCCCTGGCCTGTGCCCCCCTTGCGCCTGTCTGCGTTCCACTGGTCTAGATCGTGAGTAGCCAAAGGATTGGGGTTTACACAGGAGGAGGGACTTGCCCCCATCCCTGTACTGTGCCCCCTTCTCTATACTGCGCCCCCTGCCCTGTACTGTATTGTGCCCGGGGGGCCCATACAAAAATTTGCTGTGGGGCCCAGTCACTTATAGTTACGCCCCTGGGGTGAAGACCTATTTTGATGGATCTATCAAAGGAGTTATAAGCCTGCTGGATGAAAGGCTTCCTGCTCAGACCCCTATGGAGTCTTCGGCTCCGGTAGAGAGACCTTCCGTGGTCTCCTTGGGTTCTTCCTTCTCGGATGAGGAGGAGCTTACTTTGTGCTTCTTTCCCCCAGATAAGACGCAAAAGTTACTTAAGTCCATCAGGTCGGGGGACCATGATGTTGACCCAGGGGAGCCCTCTGATCCCGCTGGTCGGGCACTTCGTGTCTTTAGAGCAGATGAGACCCTCCTCTCTGTCATGCGTACAGAGTGGAAGAAACCCCAAAAAGGTCCGGTTCTAACCAAGAGATTTAGAACCATGTTTCCGATGGCTAAACCCTTGGTGGAATCGTGGGTTTCCATTCCCAAGGTGGACATGGCTATTGCCAAATTGTCCAAGCGCACTCTGGTTCCAGCAGACGATGGGTCTAGTCTGCAGGATCCCCTTGACAGGAGAGCGGAGTGCACTCTCAGGAGAAGTTATATGGCAGCTGCAGCTTCCGCTTCTACAGCCATTGCTGCTACAGAAGTCTTTATGTTCCTCTGGTCTCGCCTAAACCAGATCCAGACGTGGATCAGAAGGTGTCTCGGAACGACATTTTGGTGGCTTTCAAGACTGTCAACCTGGTGATGTATTTCCTGTGTGATACAGCGCAGCAGCAGCTGAAATTGGAGGCCAAATCCATGGCCCTGGTGTCAGCAGCCCGTAGGCCTTTGTGGCTTAAGCCTTGGGTCGCTGACAACTCCTCTAAGTATAATTTATGTGGCCTTCCCTTTGAGCCCAACCGTTTGTACGGCTCGGAGCTCGATAAGATCATGGAAGGCCTGTCTGATAAGAAGGGGAAGAGTCTTCCCCAGCAGTCGTTTTGGGGGCGGGGCAGACAGAACCATGGTGGTAGGTCTGACCAGCAGTCAAGAGCCCGGAGGAACTGAGGAGCGCAACGAAAAGGTTCGAGGCGCTCTTGCGAAGGAGCCAAGGGTAAAATATCCGCCTCCTGACTATGGGCCTCCTCGAGGCTCTTGGATGACTCCCGTTACTCCTGCCGTCCTGCCAGAAGACTTCCCCACTCCCCTGCCTCATCTTCCCGCCGGGGGTCGTCTCTCCCACTTCAAGGACATTTGGATCCGAGAGATTTCGGATCCCTGGGTCCTGAATGTCATCTCAGAGGGATATTTAATCAGTCTTATTTCTCTTCCGCCGGACAGGTTCATCAGGACCAAACTTTTACAGGCCGCAAGGCAGTCGGTTCTGGAGACTTACATTCAGGATTGCATCCACAAGGGGGCTCTGGAGGAGGTTCGGGCAGGGAAACGGGGCTTAGGCATCTACTCACCAGTATTTCTGGTTCCCAAGGCGTCAGGGGATCTTCGTATGATTATCGATCTGAGATATTTTAATCGATATGTAAGGAAGGTGAGGTTCCGTATGGAGACCATCAGGTCAGGTCAATCCTGGAGACGTGATGGCAACCCTGGACCTCAAGGATGCGTATCTGCACATCCCGATTCATCCTGCTTCCAGGAGATATCTCAGAATTGCAGTCCAGATTTCGGGGTCATCAGACACCTTCAGTTTGTTTGCCCTTCCTTTTGGCATTTCTTCTGCCCCTCACACTTTCACCAAGGTGGTAGTTTCTGTGGTGGCGGCTCTAAGATTTCAAGGACTGACGATCATTCCTTATCTGGACGATTGGCTTTTAAAAGCCTCTTCCCTAGTGGTCCTGACCCACCATCTTCATGTAGCGATCTCCTTTCTGTTCCGCCTAGGGTGGATCATCAACTGGCAGAAGTCAAACGTGAGCCCGTCGACTTCAGTAAGATATCTAGGCTTCATAATCGACTCCGTTGGGGTGTCTCTCCGGTTGACTCCAGAAAGAAGATTCAGAATACAGAACACGGCAGAGTTCCTATCCGTGTCTCGGCGAGTTCCAGTTCGGACTCTCATGAAGATGTTGGGGCTCATGTCAGCGTCTGCGGAAGCAGTCCCTTGGGCTCTATGGCACCTCCGGTCGCTGCAATCGGAGGTCCTCTCCAAATGGAATGGCAGCCCCGCCGGGCTGAACTCTCTGTGCTCCCTGTCTTGGTGAACTCGGCATTCCCTCAGATGGTGGTTCCATCTTTTAGACGGGAAGTCTATGACCCAGCCAACCAGAGTCATATTGACTACAGATACGTCCCAAGTAGGCTGGTGCGCTCACCTAGACGACTCTCCAGTTCACGAATCCTGGTCTCCTTAGGAGCGGCTCCTCTCATCCAATCTCCGCCAGATTTGAGCTATCCGGCTACCCCTCCTTCACTTCACCTCTCAGATCCGGGGCAAAGCAGTAAAAGTCCAGACAATATGACTGCGGTACTTTACATCAACAAGCAGGGAGGCACAAGATCACTTCCCCTCCTATCAGAGATTGGGGCAATTCTGAATTGGGCAGAGCTGAACCTTTCCCACTTATCTGCGATCCACATTGGAGGCTCCCTCAATATGATAACGGATCAGCTGAGCTGCGGTCTTCAAACAGTGAAGTGGTCTTTACATCTGGAGATATTCAAGCAGATAGTCCTCAAGTGGGGGATGCCAGAGGTGTATCTTATGGCAACAAGGTTCAACGCCAAGGTGGAGAGGTTTTGCTCCCTTTACAGGGAGGACAACCCCCTGGCGATAGATGCTCTGTCAATATCCTGGAGGTTCAGGCTGGCTTACATCTTCCCTCTATTTTCCATGATTCTGAGGGTATTGATGAAAATCCGTCAGGATCAGGCCTCGGTGATAGCCATCATAACGTTTTGGCTGAAGATATCCTAGTTTACCCAACTCACCCAAATAAGTCGAGGGCAATATTGGAGGCTCCCCCCTCAGCAGACCCTGGTGTCATGGGACACTCACCTCTGCTCAGATCTGCACAGGTTCAATCTGACAGCCTGGAGGTTGATCAGTCCCTTCCCAGAATAGAAGGGCTTTCAGAGTGGGTCCTGAGAACGCTGTCTCATTCAAGAGCAGACTCTACTAAGAGAGCCTACTCACGGATTATGAGGATATTCTCTTCTTGGTGTTCCTCAAAGAAGGTGGCGTCTGCAGATCCGCCCCTCTCTGCCATCCTTCAGTTTCTGCAAGATGGCCTTGATAAAGGCCTTGCTCCATCTACCTTGAGGGTTCAAGTTTCAGCCATTTCAGATTGCCTCAACAAGTCTTTTTCTCCTGACCCGCTCATCAAACGGTTCCTTAAAGGAGCTGAAAGATTAAAGCCTACAGTACTGAGACCCATTCCTCAATGGGATTTATCAGTAGTTGTCAAGGGGTTAGCATCTCCCCCCTTTGAGCCTTTGGAGGAGGTAGATTTCAAGTTTGTCACATGTAAACTTGTTTTTCTCTATGCAGTGACTTCAGCCAAGAGGGTCTATGAGCTTCAAGCTCTCTCAGCACACGAGCCCTATACCATTTTTTTGCAAGACCGGGTCCTTATAATATTTCTCCCGTACTTTAGGCCTAAGGTTCCTTCGTTCCAGAATATCAACCAGGTGATATCCCTCCTGGTTCTTTCTACACCTTCCACCTCCTCAGAGGAACCTGCTATATATATCCTCTGGACGTCTCTAGAGGCCTCCAGATCTATGTGGATAGATCAAAGGAGTTCAGGAGAGATGAAAATCTTCTAATCCTGTTTGCCGGTAAGTTTAAAGGCCGTAAGGCATCGAAACCATCCATCAGTCGATTGATTAAGGAGGCTATTAGGGAATCCTTTGTTTCCCAATCTCTAGAACCTCCGGGGTTTGTAAAGGCCCATTCTACCAGGGCCGTAGCTACTTCTTTTGCCGAGAGGAGTCTTCTTCCGCGCGACATGATTTGCAAGTCTGCCTCCTGGAGCTCTGAATCCACATTCATGTCCCATTATTGACTGGATGCCAGATTATACTTGGTTCTGCCAGGCATGATGGCCCTCCCTAGGGGTTCTTCTTGCTATCTCCCCATCTGTGCTGCTGGTAGGACATAAGGGAATTGTTAATTTCTAACGATAATTTGTTTTCCCTTAGTCCTAACAGCAGCACACAAATATCCCACCCTAGTAAGGCTAGTTTTTTTCTTGCTATAACACAGTGGGCTGGAGGTGATTCCCTCCTTTATAGGGGATGCTTAAGTGTTTCATTAAGTTTATTACTAGGGTGGTTAACCCTATCTGTGCTGCTGTTAGGACAAAGGGAAAAAAAATTATCGTTAGAAATTAACGATTTTTGCACATCATCATGTGCAATTCTGCAAACTTTTTAAATCTTAGAGAGCTGAAGAGAACATTTGGAAAGATTCAAGGGAATGTGTGATAAAAAGATTATCAATTGTTTAAATCAAGTTATTTATGTTAAATATATATAACATTTTTGGTATTTAAAAAAAAAATTTCATGTCCTTACCTATATTTACAAAAAAATCCTAAAATGATGCAGTTTTTACATTGGCCACTGGATCTAAAATATGTATGTCTAGATTCCCTGTTCTTTGAGTACAGCCACCTGACACAATGGACAGGAGAGGTCCCATTGACTTCTACAGGAGAGTTTTCTAGGCATGCTCTGTGACCTGTGCAGAGGTCAAGAGGGAGCAGGTAAGCTGTGACATCACCTACTGTGAATGGTGAATTCTGTGTTATCTATACATACGCAAAGGTGATATCTGTCATTGTAATTCTGACTTTGTTGACAATGAGATCGCTACTGAAAAGTTACTTGTACAGAACAGGAAGTTTCAACTTATTAGGCCTAGGGGCTAGTATAGAAATTGCATTATTTTATGATTTTTTAAATATGTTTAACATAAAACATGATTTAAACAATAGGTTATTTTCTGATGACATATTCATGTTGTAAATGATGTTGTAAATGATGTTGATAGGTGTTACCTTTCACTCCCTCAATAATAAAACATATTTTTAGTGCATTTGAAAAATAGATTTTCTCAAAAATAAATTTGCAATGAAAAAAATCTTTCAGCTTTCAACAATTTCCAGAACATCTGTTGTGATTGTTTATTTGAAATGCCATATTGAAAACAGCCAACAAATGTTTTTTGGGGATTTGGTTTCTTTGAAAAACCAAATGGCAGAAAACAATTACTGATAAATTACTTTTTAAATATGTTTAACATAAAACATGATTTAAACAATAGGTTATTTTCTGATGACATATTCATGTTGTAAATGATGTTGTAAATGATGTTGATAGGTGTTACCTTTCACTCCCTCAATAATAAAACATATTTTTAGTGCATTTGAAAAATAGATTTTCTCAAAAAAAAATTTGCAATGAAAAAAATCTTTCAGCTTTCAACAATTTCCAGAACATCTGTTGTGATTGTTTATTTGAAATGCCATATTGAAAACAGCCAACAAATGTTTTTTGGGGATTTGGTTTCTTTGAAAAACCAAATGGCAGAAAACAATTACTGATACAGTTCTAAACCATTTAAATTCTAATGAATATCATAGGAATATTAAAAATACCTTGTACAGTAGGTTATACATCAGATGGAACCAGTGTCATGGTTTGGCAAGAATCTGGAGTTGGAGTACCGAAGATAAAACTGAATTCTATCGTAATCTAGCATTAATTAAATCAAAGATTAGAACCAGAAGTTCATGACACTATCGTAGAAATAAATGCAATAAACCATTTTAAGACTTTTATGGAAATTATTTACACTGTTTATAGTCAATCTCCCAAAGTGAGTTAAGCTACTTTCACACTCGTGCTTGGTGCGGATCCATCATGGATCTGCACAGACAGATCTGTTCAGAACGGATCCGTTTGTATTATCTTTAACATAGCCAAGACGGATTTGTCTTAAACACCATTGAAAGTCAATGGAGGACGGATCCGTTTTCTATTGTGCCAGATTGTGTCATAGAAAACTGATCCGTCCCTATTGACTTACATTGTGTGTCAGAACGGATCCGTTTGGCTCAGTTTCATCAGATAGACACCAAAACGCTGCAAGCAAAACAATTGCTGCTTTTTTGACTGCTCAGTTGACAAATAGTTGTATTTTAGACATTTGGAGAGTATCAAGCAGTTTTGAGATAGTACAGGTCTCATGTAGCAATTACCAACCCCATTTAACAAATATTTTAGATGCAAGATGCATGGCAAGTGAGAGGTCAAAATACACCAGCCTTTATGATTGCCTACAGTGAACTGAATGTTTAAAAGCTATGTTGTCTGCTACGCAAACATTAAGAGCACTAGACCAGAGATCTTGGGTCTATGCTCTGGGCATTCTTCACTGTCCCTCTCCAATATGACATTTTTGACTTTTCCATCTTGGCCCGAAAATTTCTGGCATAAAATTTTCTGTATGTCACCAATACACATGAAGATTAAAGGCTATGTACACCTTCGGGACAATTTTTTTTATGACAGAATTTTACTAATTTGGGGCTAAATATTATTTTTTTAATTGGTCTTTATAAAAAAAAAAATATTGAGCCATTCTGTTACAAAGGGTTAACTTTTTCTAGCTGAGTGCATCCTACTTTCACTTGGTCATCTAATAACCCTTATCTCTAAATTACTAAGAGGCTTTAAACACTTATTTAAGCCACATTCTTTTCAGAAAGATAAGGATTTAGCTTTGAGTGTTTATAGGGTCTGGGAGCAGAGATAAGGAGCTGGTAGCTCCCTGTCTGACAGAGCAGAGAGAAAATGCAGATCCTGCTAGTAGGGCATCTCAGCTCTGTACAGGGAAAAGGACTCCATATTTTAATAAACCAATTAAAAATTATTTTTAGCTCATAATGAGCACAATGCACTAATAAAAAAATTGCCCCCAAAGGTGTACATAACCTATAAACTTTCATAGTTCCATAGTAAACATGCATGTAGGCAAAACTGTACAGCAAGAACAGTTGGAATGGGGATATAGGTGGCCATATTCATTAGTCTAAAAAACAAACGCTCGTCGGTTGAAATTTAACAATGAACTATCGTTTTAGCTGTCTGATAACAGACTATTATATTCTGAAAAGAGGTCAGAAATGTTTAAGATCTTTTGTTAAAAAAAAAAAGTTGTTTGTGAACCTTAGACCTTTCTTTGAAAGAATGTTTCCAGAAAGATCTTTGAACATATATGGGCAGCTTGATCAACTGAAATGGTCAATATGGACTAAAATATGTATGTCTATGAAATGACATGTTCAATTGCTGTTCAACCATCAACTAAGGGTACTTTCACACTAGCATTTCTTTTTTTTTTTTACGGTATTGAGTTCCGTCATAGGGGCTCAATACCGGAAAAAAATGCTTCAGTTTTGTCACCATTCATTGTCAATGGGGACAAAACTGAACTGAACAGAACGGAATGCTCCAAAATGCATTCCGTTCTGTTTAGTTGCATTCCCAGACCGGCGAGCAAACAGCAACATGTTGTATTTTGCTTTCCATCCTGGGATGCGGAGCAAGACGGATCTGGCATTACCCCCAGTGCAAGTCAATGGGGACTGATCCGTTTTGTTTGACACAATCTGCCACAATAGAAAACGGATCCGTCCCCCATTGAATTTCAATGGAGTTCATGATGGATCCATCTTGGCAATGTTAAAGATAATACAACCGGATCTGTTCATAACAGATGTAGACGGTTGTATTATCGGTAACGGAAGCGTTTTTGCTGGACCCTGCCGGATCCAGCAAAAACGCTAGTGTGAAAGTAGCCTAACTTCTATGTAATATGTATGGCCACCTTAAGAGTAACAGTGCCATGGTCATAATCCCAATAAACTGATTTAGCAGTATGGGCTGCTAAATTCATGGTTCCTGATCTGCTCAAACATTCCTGTATATCTGGAGGGTTTTTCATTTATCATATACCAAGAAACTCTCCCTGTCACCTTTGAAAATCAAAGCTAATCTCAGCAATCTGCATATGCATTGATTTGCGGCTATACAAAACAAGACAAGAGCAGTTAGTAAGCCAGAATCTATGTAGGCTGCTATTAAGGCCTGTGAGGAACAGACACATGCTTTTGCACACTAACTGTGAATTCTTGTCTTTGTAGTTTAAATATTTAATGCCATAAAAAATGCAGCAAGTAAACCTGCTCAATATAACTGCTCCTCATGTCTCACATATACCAGTACAGACAGCATGTTAGTTCAATGTGCCTCTCTACACCAGCACATTTTATTACCTCTATAAAGCTAAATATATCTATTCTCAACTGCTGCCCGGTTAATTTATCTTTCCCCTTGTTTCTCCTTGGTTGCTCCGCTCTGCCAATTGCTTCCCTAGCTCATTGTAAATTGAATTTGAAATGCTAACATATATATATATATATATATATATATATATATATATATATATAAAAAACTCTGCTACATCCATATACTGTATATACTGTATGTAGCTGTTCACAGTCAGTCCACTCCTTACATCTCTGACCTACTTTTCCGATACATCCCCAAATGTAAGCTCAGGGACTCCTTCTCTGTTCCCCTCTCATCTGTCCTTTACACAATCGTCTACAATATTTTTCACGTGCCTCTCCCCATACTCTAGAACTCTCAACCCCAGAACATCATACTCTCCCCCAATATTTAACTAAACCTTCAAAAGTAACCTGAAAACCCACCTCTTCAGAAAAGCCTGCCATCTGCACCTAGCATGTTGCCACCACACAGCCAGATGAGAGTCCTTTCTCCCTCTGTACCAGACTGTCATGGTCTTACCTGCTTGCTGCTCTCCTTCGTTTGACATGTGCTGGCGGCCATCTTGGGTTCTGGGTTTCTTGTAGCCTTCCACCCTGCGGCTCCTCCTTCCCCTGGGAGGAGCTGGATGCCTAGCTCATATATATAGGAGGTCTGTGGCTTCAGTTCCTTGCTTGGTCCTCCTGTGTTCACATGCTTCTAGACTGCTGCTGCTTCTGGTTCCTGATCCTGGCTTCGTCTGACTACCCTGCTGGTTCCTGATCCTGGCTTCGTCTGACTACCCTGCTGGTTCCTGATCCTGGCTTCGTCTGACTACCCTGCTGGTTCCTGATCCTGGCTTCGTCTGACTACCCTGCTGGTTCCTGATCCTGGCTTCGTCTGACTACCCTTCTGGTTCCTGACCTCTGGCTTCGCAAAGACTCTGCTCGGTTTCACCATCCGTTTGGACTTTTGCTTTACAGCTTTATTTTCAATAAAGCCTTCTTATTTTCACTTATCTCTTGTTGTACGTCTGGTTCATGGTTCCGTGACATTAGGACCAAGCCATGAATTCTGACGGTACAGGGCCATCCTCGCTACCCACGCTGGTTACCAGACTTGATCAGCAGGATCACCTGTTGGGTCGGTTCGCTGTGGCGTTGCAAACCCTGCTTGAACGCACGGCTCATTTCGCTCCCGTTGCCGATGGGTCGGTTGTCGCTCCTGGGCTCGCTCCTACTGCCGCTCCGGTTGTTGCGCCAGAGTCTACCCCGACACCTGTTGTTGCGCCTGCGGTGTTTCGGGGTATGACCGGTTCTGCCCCTCTTCCACAGCGCTTTGGGGGAGAGCCAACTCAGTGCCGAGGTTTCCTTAACCAGGTGGGCATTTATTTCGAGTTGCTGCCACATGCCTTTCCTACTGAGAGATCAAAGGTGGGCTTCTTGATCTCGCTGCTCTCGGACAAGGCCTTGGCCTGGGCCAGCCCTTTATGGGAGAACAACAATCCGGTGGTTGCCGAGTTTTCCGGTTTTGTTGCTTCTCTTCGGAAGGTATTCGATGTGCCGGCTCGTGCTGCCTCTGCTGCGAAGCTCCTTATGTCCATCAGACAGGGTTCACGATCCGTAGCTGAATACGCCATTGAGTTTCGTACCCTGGCAGCAGAGGTGGGCTGGAATAATGAGGCTCTGGTCGCTGCTTTCTCTCATGGTCTCTCGGATGCCTTGAAGGATGAGGTTGCAGCTAAGGACCTACCAGTTGAGCTCGAGTCTCTTATTTCTTTCCTGATTTTGATTGACACCAGACTCAGGGAGAGACCTTCCTTTAAGGAGAACCTGCGGAGGTCTTCTAACAGATTGGTGCCTACGTTTGCTGTCCCACCCGTGCCTCCCTCTCCTCCCACGCCTCCTGGGGATGACTTGTCTGGGGGTGAACCCATGCAGCTGGGGTTTGCTCGCCTGTCCGAGGGGGAGAGGGCACTCCGGAGACGCGAGGGCCGATGCATGTACTGTGGTCTCGGTGGGCATTTTCGGTTGGCATGTCCGAACCGTCCGGGGAACGCTCGTACCCTGAGATCCTGTCGGGGGCAGATCTTGGGTGGAGTCTCCTCGTCCCCGGTTTCCCATGTTGACAAACCACTGATCACTGTTGTCCTCTCCTGGGTCGGGGGCTCGGTGACGACCCAGGCGTTGGTGGACTCTGGTGCTGGTGGTTTGTTCATTGATAGTGTGTTCGCTGCCGCCAATTCCATTCCTCTGTGGCTCGAGGTTCCCCACTGGCTCTTGAGGCGATAGACGGCAGACCCCTTCTGCCGCCACACGTGACTCATGAGACCCTTCCAGTGGGGATAGCCATTGGTGCCGTTCACAGAGAGTCGGTCTGCCTCCAGGTTATTTCGTCTCCACACTACTCGGTGGTCTTGGGGTACCCCTGGCTCCAGAAGCATAATCCGACTTTCGATTGGAGATCGGTCGAGATCCTCTCGTGGTCACCGCAGTGTGGGGCTAGTTGCATCCATGGGTCTGTCAAGTTGCTGTGTACTTCCTCGGACTCTCTGTTGCCTCCTGAATACGAGGAGTACCGGGATGTATTCGATAAGGTGCGCGCGGTTGCCCTACCTCCGCACCGCCCATACGATTGTGCCATAGAGTTACAATCTGGTGCCGTTCCTCCTCGTGGCAAAGTCTATCCACTGTCGGTAGCGGAGAATGAGGCCATGGAGGAGTACGTGAGGGAGGCGCTTTCACGCGGACACATTCGCAAGTCTTCGTCCCCGGCAGGGGCTGGATTTTTCTTTGTGAAAAAGAAGGGCGGTGAGTTGAGGCCTTGCATCGATTACAGGGGTCTCAATCGCATCACGATCAAGAACGCTTACCCGATACCCTTGATTTTCGAGCTGTTCGATCGCCTTAAAGGGGCCACGGTCTTTACCAAACTCGACCTGAGGGCGGCATATAACCTGGTAAGGATCAAGGCGGGCGATGAGTGGAAGACCGCGTTTAACACCAGGACCGGTCATTACGAATCCTTGGTTATGCCCTTTGGGTTGTGCAATGCGCCCGCAGTCTTTCAGGAATTCATCAACGATGTTTTCCGTGACCTGTTGCAGCAGTGTGTGGTAGTCTATTTGGATGACATCTTGGTATATTCTGAATCCATGGAGGCCCACATTCTGGATGTCAGACGAGTGTTGCAACGGTTACGAGAGAACAAGCTGTTCGGTAAGCTTGAGAAATGCGAATTTCACCGATCCCAGGTAACCTTCTTAGGTTACATCATTTCCGCTGAGGGGTTCTCCATGGATCCTGAGAAGGTTTCGGCTGTCTTACAGTGGCCCCAGCCCAGTGGTCTTCGTTCCCTGCAGCGCTTTTTGGGCTTCGCCAATTATTATCGGAAGTTCATCAGGGACTTTTCCATGCTGGCCAAGCCTCTCACGGATCTGACCAGGAAGGGCAGTAATTCCCAGGTCTGGCCGCTCGAGGCCATCCGAGCTTTTGAGGCCCTAAAGTCCGCCTTTGTGTCGGCTCCGATTCTGTCGCATCCCAACCCTGGGTTGCCCTTTGTCCTCGAGGTGGACGCGTCTGAGACGGGAGTAGGCGCCCTTCTGTCTCAGCGTAGAACACCAGAGGGTCCTCTGCTTCCTTGTGGGTTTTACTCCCGGAAACTGTCTTCCGCGGAGTGCAACTATCAGATTGGTGACAGGGAGTTATTGGCCATCGTGCAGGCCCTTAAAGAATGGAGGCACTTGCTCGAGGGTTCGGTGGTTCCGGTTCTCATCCTGACGGACCACAAGAATCTGACCTACCTTTCTGAGGCCAAGAGATTGACACCACGTCAGGCCAGATGGGCTCTGTTCTTGTCACGTTTTAATTACGTGGTCTCCTACCTACCCGGTTCCAAGAACATCAGGGCGGATGCCTTATCACGGCAGTACTCCGAGCTGTCCAGGGAGGAGTCGATTCCGACTTCGGTCATACCTCCGAATCAGATCCTGGCCGCCATTCGCACCAGCCTGACCTCTCCCCTGGGTGAGCAGATTTTGGCGGCTCAATCTGGTGCTCCCTCTGGGAGACCCAACGGCAGATGTTTTGTGCCTGAGGAGTTGCGCACTCGGTTGTTGCGAACCTACCATAACTCCAAGACCGCGGGGCATCCTGGAAAGAATCAGCTGTCCTGGGCTGTTTCACGTCTGTTCTGGTGGCCTTCCCTACGTTCCGACATCGCCGCATATGTAGCGGCATGCTCCGTTTGTGCCCAGAGTAAGTCCCCTCGGCACCTTCCGTTGGGCCTTCTGCAACCCATAGCCACCGGGGAGCGCCCATGGTCACACCTGGGGATGGATTTCATTGTGGACCTCCCTGCATCCCGAGGCCATACGGTCATTCTCATGATTGTGGATCGGTTTTCCAAAATGTGCCACTGTGTTCCTCTCAAGAAGTTACCCTCTGCACAAGAGTTGGCCACGATTTTTGCCAGGGAGGTCTTCCGGTTGCACGGTTTGCCTAAGGAGATTGTGTCGGATCGGGGGAGTCAGTTTGTGTCCAGGTTCTGGCGCGCCTTTTGCTCCCAGTTGGGGATTCATCTCTCCTTCTCCTCGGCCTACCACCCTCAGTCCAATGGGGCCGCAGAACGATCCAATCAGGCCTTGGAGCAATTCCTTCGTTGCTATGTCTCCGATCACCAAGACAATTGGGTTGACCTCCTGCCTTGGGCTGAGTTTGCCAGGAACACGGCGGTGAACTCTTCCTCTGGGACGTCTCCCTTCATGGCCAATTATGGGTTCCAACCTGCCGTGTTACCGGAGGTATTCTCTCCCCAGGATATTCCGGCTGTGGAGGATCACCTTTCCGTCCTACGTGCTTCTTGGGTACAGATCCACAAGTCCCTTGAGGTCTCTGCGCAGCGCCAGAGACTCCAGGCTGATCGCAGACGAGCGCCTGCTCCTTCCTACCAGGTCGGAGACCGTGTATGGTTGTCCACCCGCAACCTCAACCTTCGAGTGCCCACTCCCAAGCTGGCGCCTCGCTTTGTTGGTCCCTTCCGAGTGCTTTGCAGGGTAAACCCGGTAGCCTATGCCCTTGCGCTTCCTCCTGGCATGCGGATCTCCAACGTGTTTCATGTCTCCCTGTTGAAGCCACTGGTGTGTAATCGTTTCACTTCCTCGGTTCCTCGGCCTCGTCCGGTCCAAGTGGGCAATCGTGAGGAATATGAGGTGAGCAATATCCTGGACTCACGCCTGGTCCGCGGTCGGTTGCAGTTTTTGGTCCATTGGCGTGGTTATGGTCCAGAGGAGCGTTCCTGGGTTCCCTCCGCAGATGTCCATGCTCCTGCCTTGCTCCGAGCCTTCCACGCACGCTTCCCTCAGAAACCGTTTTGTGCTCCGCGGAGGAGGGGCCCTTGAGGGGGAGGTACTGTCATGGTCTTACCTGCTTGCTGCTCTCCTTCGTTTGACATGTGCTGGCGGCCATCTTGGGTTCTGGGTTTCTTGTAGCCTTCCACCCTGCGGCTCCTCCTTCCCCTGGGAGGAGCTGGATGCCTAGCTCATATATATAGGAGGTCTGTGGCTTCAGTTCCTTGCTTGGTCCTCCTGTGTTCACATGCTTCTAGACTGCTGCTGCTTCTGGTTCCTGATCCTGGCTTCGTCTGACTACCCTGCTGGTTCCTGATCCTGGCTTCGTCTGACTACCCTGCTGGTTCCTGATCCTGGCTTCGTCTGACTACCCTGCTGGTTCCTGATCCTGGCTTCGTCTGACTACCCTGCTGGTTCCTGATCCTGGCTTCGTCTGACTACCCTTCTGGTTCCTGACCTCTGGCTTCGCAAAGACTCTGCTCGGTTTCACCATCCGTTTGGACTTTTGCTTTACAGCTTTATTTTCAATAAAGCCTTCTTATTTTCACTTATCTCTTGTTGTACGTCTGGTTCATGGTTCCGTGACACAGACTGTTAATATTTTCATGCTCATTGTATCTGTGTTTTGTACTATGTATGTGTAACCCCCTCTTGATGTACAGCTCTATTTAATTAATGGCACTTTCAAATAAATAATTCAAACCCAAAATACTTAGTAGTAAAAATGCACATTGTTTCTCACCTCTCCTGGGTCCAGAGTTGAGAGTTTCCTCTCTTCCCTAATCAGTCCAGCCCAATCTCTTCTCCTGTCTGCACCGGTGACCTCATCGTGATGTTACATGTGGAACGCCCCAGAGGTGCATTACCACCTTTGCACCCTGCACATTTTCCAGGTTCTGCAAAATGTGTATTCATATTTCCTATTAAGGAACTGTTAACAAGTACTATGTCTGGTTCACCAGCAGGTGGCAGCATCAATGGCAGAGCTACATTTACATAGAGTGGAACCTTCATTCCGTTCTAACACCCCCCTCTGTGGTGTGGTGGGCATGTCCCACTTGATGCAGGGAGGGTGGAGTTTTAGTTAGAAGTCAGTGTGGAGAGTACCCCCTGCTAGGGGAAGGAAGCAGGTGCCTGTCCCTACTGGAGGAGCCCTGTCTAGGCCAGCTAGAGCACCTTCAGCTCTGCTGGATATGGAGGCCAAAGCTGGAAGCCTCTGAAGCCAGGAGTAAAGTTTTCCCTGGACAAAGCTAGAGACAGACCAGACTACAAAGTGAAGTACAGCATGAAGAAGGAGCTGATTTCTATAGCTATCCTGTCAGCACAGCAGAGTCAGAGAGCAACAGATGTAGTAGAGAGGAGTTTGCCTGCCACAATTAATGCCAAAGCCTGCTGGAAACCAAGATAAAGTCTGTAAATCATTTGGAGAAAAGTTTATTTCAGTAAAGCTGTTATCAACTTTATCATAAGATCTGGACTCAATTAATTTCTTTAAATCCCTCAATTATTCCCCCTACTTGCTGTTCTTCAGACGACAACACCTGGGGTCCAGCGTATCCAGGTAGGAGCACCGTGACACATGCACAATATTAAGGGATATTTAGGCCACCCTACACCACTCTGGCTTTCCAACCCCTCGGTACCATCAACCACATTATCACTAAAAGGGGCCCTGTGACCTTGTTGCTTCATGGCAACTGGCATCACGAATATTTCACTAAAAGGGGCCCCTATCCACTGTCGTGCGTCGCACATGTACAGTTCAGCGTCACCACCAGCTCTGCAACATTAGTATCTCTGCTATGTCATTGTTTCAGCTTTAAGCGGGAGCTGTAGTGATTTCAATCAGCCAGACCATTCTACCTGTCTACAACATCATTGTGCCTGTATAGAACAACATCATTCAGTAAGCGTCCCTAAGCTTGGGTAAATTCATATGCCAGTCAGAGTTTACACATTAGGTGGGGCCCTGTCTTCTTTAGTGTTGGGCGCGAATATTCAAATCACGAATATTAATCGTGAATATTGACACTTCGAGAATTTGCGAATATTTAGAGTATAGTGATATATATTCGTAATTTTGAATATTCTAGATTATTTTTTCATCAGTAATCTCCCTATTTGCTTGTGGGCCAATGAGAAGGCTGCAATGTCTTTGTCTGAGCTTAGCAACATCCCTAGCAACCAATAGGAAAGTTGCCTACCCCTTACTATATACAGGGAGTGCAGAATTATTAGGCAAGTTGTATTTTTGAGGATTAATTTTATTATTGAACAACAACCATGTTCTCAATGAACCCAAAAAACTCATTAATATTAAAGCTGAATGTTTTTGGAAGTAGTTTTTAGTTTGTTTTTAGTTTTAGCTATTTTAGGGGGATATCTGTGTGTGCAGGTGACTATTACTGTGCATAATTATTAGGCAACTTAACAAAAAACAAATATATACCCATTTCAATTATTTATTTTTACCAGTGAAACCAATATAACATCTCAACATTCACAAATATAAATTTCTGACATTCAAAAACAAAACAAAAACAATCAGTGACCAATATAGCCACCTTTCTTTGCAAGGACACTCAAAAGCCTGCCATCCATGGATTCTGTCAGTGTTTTGATCTGTTCACCATCAACATTGCGTGCAGCAGCAACCACAGCCTCCCAGACACTGTTCAGAGAGGTGTACTGTTTTCCCTCCTTGTAAATCTCACATTTGATGATAGACCACAGGTTCTCAATGGGGTTCAGATCAGGTGAACAAGGAGGCCATGTCATTATATTTTCTTCTTTTATACCCTTTCTTGCCAGCCACGCTGTGGAGTACTTGGACGCGTGTGATGGAGCATTGTCCTGCATGAAAATCATGTTTTTCTTGAAGGATGCAGACTTCTTCCTGTACCACTGCTTGAAGAAGGTGTCTTCCAGAAACTGGCAGTAGGACTGGGAGTTGAGCTTGACTCCATCCTCAACCCGAAAAGGCCCCACAAGCTCATCTTTGATGATACCAGCCCAAACCAGTACTCCACCTCCACCTTGCTGGCGTCTGAGTCGGACTGAAGCTCTCTGCCCTTTACCAATCCAGCCACGGGCCCATCCATCTGGCCCATCAAGACTCACTCTCATTTCATCAGTCCATAAAACCTTAGAAAAATCAGTCTTGAGATATTTCTTGGCCCAGTCTTGACGTTTCAGCTTGCGTGTCTTGTTCAGTGGTGGTCGTCTTTCAGCCTTTCTTACCTTAGCCATGTCTCTGAGTATTGCACACCTTGTGCTTTTGGGCACTCCAGTGATGTTGCAGCTCTGAAATATGGCCAAACTGGTGGCAAGTGGCATCTTGGCAGCTGCACGCTTGACTTTTCTCAGTACATGGGCAGTTATTTTGCGCCTTGGTTTTTCCACACTCTTCTTGCGACCCTGTTGACTATTTTGAATGAAACGCTTGATTGTTCGATGATCACGCTTCAGAAGCTTTGCAATTTTAAGAGTGCTGCATCCCTCTGCAAGATATCTCACTATTTTTGACTTTTCTGAGCCTGTCAAGTCCTTCTTTTGACCCATTTTGCCAAAGGAAAGGAAGTTGCCTAATAATTATGCACACCTAATATAGGGTGTTGATGTCATTAGACCACACCCCTTCTCATTACAGAGATGCACATCACCTAATATGCTTAATTGGTAGTAGGCTTTCGAGCCTATACAGCTTGGAGTAAGACAACATGCATAAAGAGGATGATGTGGTCAAAATACTCATTTGCCTAATAATTCTGCACTCCCTGTAAGAACCTCCCCAGCAGCCCTTGTATGCAGTATTTTGCAGATCTGAGAGAGATAGCAGTGTTATTGCTGTGTTCTCTACTTTCCTGTGTCATTACATTAGTTAGTTAGTTAGTTAGTTAGTTAGTTTATATATATAATACAGATAGTTAGTGGGAGATAATCAGTGTAGGTTAGATAGTGATATAGTGTAGCTGATATGTTCTGCTTATGCTATATACATACATACATAGTGCTGTGATGTCACAAGTTCACAATACTTAGTGCACCAATCACTAATAAGTAGTCAGACCTGTTAAAATGTGAAGTTGCACATATTGCGCCAAAATATTCGCATCATTAGTGCCAATTTTGCAATCGCTAATATATAGGAGCACTCTATCTGCATATAAAGCTATTGTAATGTTCTGCCGTGCCAACCATTTTCTCCAGTATCAGGAAACTTCTAGCAGCTTGAAAAATGCAGCTATAGTGACCCACGCCTGTATTTCGCGCGAATATTACATTACCGATTTTTTGCGATCAAGAAAATAATCTCGAATTCATGAATATATGATGAATATTCTACCAAATATTCGCGAAATATCACAAACTCGAATTTTGCTCATCACTAGTCTTCTTTTGTCTCTAGTTATAATACTTAAAGGGAACCTGTCACCAGTCGTATGGTGTCCTAACTAAGGGCTCTTTCACACCTGCGTTATTGTCTTCCGGCATAGAGTTCCGTCGTCGGGGCTCTATGCCGGAAGAATCCTGATCAGGATTATCCTAATGCATTCTGAATGGAGAGTAATCCGTTCAGGATGCATCAGGATGTCTTCAGTTCCGGTACGGAACGTTTGTTGGCCGGAGAAAATACCGCAGCATGCTGCGCTTTTTGCTCCGGCCAAAAATCCGGAACACTTGCCGCAAGGCCGGATCCGGAATTAATGCCCATTGGAAGGCATTGATCCGGATCCGGCCTTAAGCTAAACGTCGTTTCGGCGCATTGCCGGAGCCGACATTTAGCTTTTTCAGAGTGGTTACCATGGCTGCCGGGACGCTAAAGTCCTGGCAGCCATGGTAAGTGTAGCGGGGAGCGGGGGAGCAGTGTACTTACCGTCCGTGCGGCTCCCCGGGCGCTCCAGAGTGACGTCAGGGCGCCCCAAGCGCATGGATCATGTGATCACATGGATCACGTCATCCATGCGCATGGGGCGCTCTGACGTCATTCTGGAGCGCCCGGGGAGCCGCACGGACTGTAAGTATACCGCTCCCCCGCTCCCCGCTCCTACTATGGCAACCAGGACTTTAATAGCGTCCTGGGTGCCATAGTAACACTGAAAGCATTTGGAAGACGGTTCCGTCTTCAAATGCTTTCAGTACACTTGCGTTTTTCCGGATCCGGAGTGTAATTCCGGCAAGTGGAGTACACGCCGGATCCGGACAACGCAAGTGTGAAAGAGGCCTAAGGGCAACATAAATAAGTGACTGATTCTCTTAGCAAAATGCTGGGTCACTTTCTTTAATTGACCCAGTCAATCTGCCAACATCTTGTATTGAAAAGCTCCAGCTGATAATGATGAGTCATGAATATTCATGAGCTCCTGACTCTCCCTGCCCACCTGCTGCTGAATGACAGTTTGTTTCCATATGAACCAGCAGCAGGTGGGCAGGGGAGTGGCTATAGCTCTGAATTAAATATACGCTGGACTCAATGACATCACGCCGGACTCATATCAGCTCATTAGCATGCGGCATGCGGCATCTTTGTGTGTATATTATGAGATAACCATCTGTCACACCAGTAAGTGAATACATCTAAGGTACTTTTTAGTAGTTAATGATTGTATATAATAAGTTAGATTATAAATAATCAAATATCCACATGACAGGTTCCCTTTAAAGGGAATCTGTCACATTCAACATGATGTCTAAGTTGCAAGCAGCATGTTATAGAGCAGGAGGAGCTCAGTAAATTGATATATATAGATATATGGTAAAAGCTTCAGGAAAACTTGTAATTTATCATTTAAATTCCTGCTCATTCTGGGCTTTGCAGTGAAGCAGGCGGTCCTATCAGTGACTGACAGCCTTCCCTCTATGACTGTGTATACAGATAGCTGTCAGTCACTGACTGAAGTCCAGGAGACAGTCCTATCAGTGACTGACAGCCTTCCCTCTATGACTGTGTACACAGATAGCTGTCAATCACTGACTGAAGTCCAGGGGACGGTCCTATTAGTGACTGACAGCCTTCCCTCTATGACTGTGTACACAGATAGCTGTCAGTCACTGACTGAAGTCAAGGAGACGGTCCTATCAGTGACTGACAGCCTCCCCTCTATGACTGTGTACACAGATAGCTGTCAGTCACTGACTGAAGTCCAGGAGACGGTCCTATCAGTGACTGACAGCCTCCTCTCTATGACTGTGTACACAGATAGCTGTCAGTCACTGACTGAAGTCCAGGAGACGGTCCTATCAGTGACTGACAGCCTTCCCTCTATGACTGTGTACACAGATAGCTGTCAGTCACTGACTGAAGTCCAGGAGACGGTCCTATCAGTGACCGACAGCCTTCTCTCTATGACTGTGTACACAGATAGCTGTCACTGACTGAAGTCCAGGAGACAGTCCTATCAGTGACTGACAGCCTCCCCTCTATGACTGTGTACACAGATAGCTGTCAGTCACTGACTGAAGTCCAAGAGACGGTCCTATCAGTGACTGACAGCCTTCCCTCTATGACTGTGTATACAGAGATAGCTGTCAGTCACTGACTGAAGTCCAGAAGATGGTCATATCAGTGACTGACAGCCTCCCCTCTATGATTGTGTACACAGATAGCTGTCAGTCACTGACTGAAGTCCAGGAGATGGTCCTATCAGTGACTGACAGCCTTCCCTCTATGACTGTGTACACAGATAGCTGTCAGTCACTCACTGAAGTCCAGGAGACAGTCCTATCAGTGACTGACAGCCTCCCCTCTATGAATGTGTATACAGATAGATGTCAGTCACTGACTGAAGTCCAGGAGACGGTCCTATCAGTGACTGACATCCTTCCCTCTATGACTGTGCATACAGATAGCTGTCAGTCACTCACTGAAGTCCAGGAGACAGTCCTATCAGTGACTGACAGCCTCCCCTCTATGACTGTGTACACAGATAGCTGTCAGTCACTGACTGAAGTCCAGGAGACGGTCCTATCAGTGACTGACAGCCTCCCCTCTATGACTGTGTACACAGATAGCTGTCAGTCACTGACTGAAGTCCAGGAGATGGTCCTATCAGTGACTGACAGCCTCCCCTCTATGACTGTGTACACAGATCGCTGTCAGTCACTGACTGAAGTCCAGGAGACGGTCCTATCCGTGACTGACAGCCTCCCCTCTATGACTGTGTACACAGATAGCTGTCAGTCACTGACTGAAGTCCAAGAGATGGTCCTATCAGTGACTGACAGCCTCCCCTCTATGACTGTGTACACAGATAGCTGTAAGTCACTAACTGAAGTCCAGGAGACGGTCCTATAAGTGACTGACAGCCTCCCCTCTATGATTGTGTACACAGATAGCTGTCAGTCACTGACTGAAGTCCAGGAGACAGTCCTATCAGTGACTGACAGCCTCCCCTCTATGACTGTGTACACAGATAGCTGTCAGTCACTGACTGAAGTCCAGGAGATGGTCCTATCAGTGACTGACAGCCTCCCCTCTATGACTGTGTACACAGATAGCTGTAAGTCACTAACTGAAGTCCAGGAGACGGTCCTATCAGTGACTGACAGCCTCCTCTCTATGACTGTGTATACAGATAGCTGTCACTGACTGACTGAAGTCCAGGAGACAGTCCTATCAGTGACTGACAGCCTCCCCTCTATGACTGTGTACACAGATAGCTGTCAGTCACTGACTGAAGTCCAGGAGATGGTCCTATCAGTGACTGACAGCCTTCCCTCTATGACTGTGTACACAGATAGCTGTCAGTCACTGACTGAAGTCCAGGAGACGGTCCTATCAGTGACTGACAGACTTCCCTCTATGACTGTGTACACAGATAGCTGTCAGTCACTGACTTAAGTCCAGGAGACGGTCCTATCAGTAACTGACAGACTTCCCTCTATGACTGTGTATACAGATAGCTGTCAGTCACTGACTTAAGTCCAGGAGACGGTCCTATCAGTAACTGACAGCCTTCCCTCTATGACTGTGTACACAGATAGCTGTCAGTCACTGACTGAAGTCCAGGAGACGGTCCTATCAGTGACTGACAGCCTCCCCTCTATGACTGTGTACACAGATAGCTGTCAGTCACTGACTGAAGTCCAGGAGACGGTCCTATTAGTGACTGACAGCCTCCTCTCTATGACTGTGTACACAGATAGCTGTCAGTCACTGACTGAAGTCCAGGAGACGGTCCTATCAGTGACTGACAGCCTTCCCTCTATGACTGTGTACACAGATAGCTGTCAGTCACTGACTGAAGTCCAGGAGACGGTCCTATCAGTGACTGACAGCCTTCCCTCTATGACTGTGTATACAGAGATAGCTGCCAATCACTGATAGACCTCCTCCTTGACGTCAAAGCCCTGAAAGAGCAGAAATATATATATGTAAAAAATACAATTATACTTAATCTTTTTCCATACTATTAATCAATCTACTCAGCTCCTCCTGCTCTATAACATGCTATTTGCAGATAACTTAGCATTTTCATGGTAACAGATTCCCTTCAACATTAAGTTATAAAGAATGCAAATATTACAGTTGCATCAAGACAAGTGGACATTTTTTATTTTTTTAAATAGTGTTGATATAACTATGGTTCTAGCATTTTGCTGGGGCATAGGATTTAATCCTTAAAACCTGTTGACATTCTATAAAAAGATTCCTATGTAAGCTCTCAAAATCTTTATAGGCTATGGATAGGGTGCAATTTTTTGTATTATAGCATTCTACTCATTTTGGGTTAAAACACATTTTTTATTAGTTTTTTTTTATTAAAAACATGTGCACTAATCAATAGCCAAAAGCTAGATCAATTCTGTTTTAGGCTTAAACTGTTTATTCAATTTTTTACAAAATAAAAAATAACCTTTATTATGTACATTTAAAATAGACACAGAGTGTATTAGTATCTTTTCTATCACATATCTTGTCTTTGTCTTTTGGGGCAGGTATATAGATGACATTCTCATCTTATGGGAGGGCAGTAAATTTATTTTTCAAGAATTCGTTGACAAATTAAATGACAATACTATTGGTATGAGATATACACATGAAAAACAGGAGGAAGATATCTGCTATCTTGATCTGAAGATAAAAAAAATCGGAGGATGGTGGTCTGAGTACAGACATCTATAGGAAATCAACTGCAACAAATAGTTACCTACACTGGACAAGCTGGCACCCCCCTACATTAAAAAGAGGGATACCAACGGGACAGTATCTCAGAGCACGGAGGAATTGTTCGGATGAAAATTCCTTTATTTTTGAAAGTGAAGAGCTACTCCGGCGGTTCCAAGAACGTGGCCATCCTATACGTCCTCTTAAAAAAGCTTTTCATAATGCAAATATTAAAAAAAATAATAATCTTTTAGATACAAAGATAGAGAAAAAAAACTTAAATGATTAGATGTATAGGAACGTATGATGGATACACAAAAGAAATCAACACCATTTTGAAAAGACACTGGCATATTTTACAATCGGATAGGAACTTAAAACCCGTCCTTTCTCACATCCAAGTATAACTTATCGGAGAGGATCTAATCTAAAAAATTATCTTGTTCATAGCCACTATCAGGAACAAAAAACATCTATTAAAAAATACAAAGAAGGGCCTAGGGGATCAACACCATGTCGAGATTGCTTCTTTTGTAAATTAATTTTGAGAGCACAGTTTTTTATAAACCCTAGTGATGGCAAAAAATACGAAATAAAACAACCTGTAAGGCTACTTTCACACTCGCGTTTTGTGCGGATTCGTCATGGATGGATCTGTTCAGATAATACAACCATCTGCATCCGTTCAGAATGGATCCATTTGTATTATCTTTAACATAGCCAAGACGGATCCGTCTTGAACACCATTGAAAGTCAATGGAGGACGGATCAGTTTTCTATTGTGCCAGATTGTGTCAGTGAAAACGGATCAGTCCCCATTGACTTACATTGTGTGTCAGAACGGATCCGTTTGGCTCAGTTTCGTCAGATGGACACCAAAACGCTGCAGGCAGTGTTCTGGTGTCCGTCCCCAAAGCGGAATGGAGACTGAACGGAGGCAAACTGATGCATTCTGAGCTGATCCTTTTCCATTCAGAATGCATTAGAATGCAAACTGATCCGTTTTGGACTGCTTGTGAGAGCCCTGGACGGATCTCACAAACTGAAAGCCAAAATGCGCGTGTGAAAGTAGACTAAGACTCAAGGGGTGATTTGTGCCACAATGTGCACTTGCCCAAAATTGTATGTGGGTAAAATCACACAGGAACTAAGGCGATGCATATCTGGTCATCTGAGTGCCATTGAAACAAATAATAAGCCGCTGGGCGAAACGTGCGTCTGGGAGTCGTTGGTAGCCACACCATTTTGTGGTCTGTACCCTGTGTATTATACTTTACCTGATTCATTTGTAGATTGTTACGCAGTATTCAGTGTTTGCTGACCAAATTAGTGGGGAGGCACACTGCTGCAGGTACATTTACACTGATCTCCATACCCTTGTGCATAAGCTTTGACTTCATTGAGCGATTTTGGTGGGATTTTTGGGCTGCTGGGAACTCTTTCTGGCCCTTTCTCCACTTTCTTCTACAGCAGTCCTATTTACATATGGGATTAGTCGTGTCTTTTTTTATCCCACTTACTTTTTGCACAGTTGTCGATGACATTAGTGGACCAGTTGCTATATCTTTGGTACTTGTAGACCAATGTTTGTGTGTGTGACCTACCAAGTGCTGCTCCAAATGTTTTGGATTGCATAAGGATTGTTTATTGTATTATTTATTGTAGCGTGGTTTCTCTCTTTTTGGTGTTAATAGCCCCTGAAGATGCCAATGGTGAAACATGTTGGGGGAGTTTTGTTTGTTATTTTAATCGCAAAGAACTTTAGTGTTGGTGATAAACTAGGGGGTCAACCTGCAGGGGGACCCAGCATTTGGAAAGAAAAATTATCTGAAAAAGAGGATGGAGGATGGTTGGACAGGGAAATATTAGAAAGGACTAAGCTCCAAATGACCAAAAAGAATATGTGAATGTTAGCTAATACTGAGAGAGCTAGTGATAACAAAGTAAATGGAACATGGAAACAATTTACTATATGTATGTTGCTAATGATAGGCGAAAGCTCTCAGTATATGGCAACCATTTGATACATTTCTAGCGGTGATGTGTGTGTGAGCTAACACAACCACCAGTATTATATACCCATAACCAACTATCAGCACCATAAATATACAGTAAAAATCTGAAAATAACTGAGCAGAAAAAACAACACACAAATAGTTCCTTGGTTTTTTAATATCACCAAAGGCTTTGAAAATATATAAGACAGAGGAAAAGACAAGATATGTGATAAAAGAGATACTAATTCACTTGTGTCTATTTTAAATGTACATAATAAAGGTTATTTTTTATTTTGTAAAAAAGTGAATAAACTGTTTAGGCCTAAAACAGAATTGATATAGCTTTTGGCTATTAATTAGTGCTCACTTTCAAGTAATATTCTGGGCCAAAATGGGTCAATTTTTTCTGTAAATTATTAAAAGCATTCAGCCATTTTCCCTTGACGCCTGGTAGATGGGCCCGACACACGTTTGATCAAAAATGTGCGCAAAGAGGAGGCGGCTGAGGGATCCACACGCAACCTTGGGGTATTTATTAACATCACTATTTTCCACACATAGCCTATCATCTTGTCTTCCCATTGGACCTCTCTGTCTGGGTGACATTTTTTCCTTTTTGCTGGCTTCCTGTGTGGCTCCCCCCTTCCTGACATTGTGGTTGCCCCTGCGTGTCGACCCCCCAGCCCCCTCTAGGGTTTCTGTTCCTCACCAAGGTTTTTTTTCCCCGTTTCTTCTTTACTGCTGATTTTAATTGTTTAAGTATTGTCTTATGTATATGTATTAATAAAAAATTTCTATGTTTCCATTGGTGAAGCTGTTGTTCAATCTTTTGCAGTGTGTTTAAATTTTCTTGTAGTATTCCCTGTAGTGCTGTCAGCTTCTGAGTGTTTGAGGAGTAGAAGGCTTCTTGTTTATGCCGAGTCCTGTCAGCTCATGTGTGTTGATCTCTAAACTCCTGACAGCTCATAAACACTCATTGCAGGGCGATTCTTATAAAACTGATCAGAATATTGCTTAAATAAGTGTTAATGAGTTATTAAGAGTTCAGAGATAAGGGCTACAGATTGAGCCATCAGAGCAGTTCCCTGTCAGGATTCAGTGTAGACAGAAATCCTGCCACTCTGCAAATACAGTGAAAAATGATCAATACAGACTAACTCAAAAAATGATTTTTAGCCCAAAATTAGTAGAATGCAATGATGAAAAATGTATCTACAGCCTTTAACCCCTTGACACATTATCACGTACATGTACTGTACATCATTATGCTTAAAGGGGTTGTCCAGGTTCAGAGCTGAACCCAGACAAAACCCCTTCTTCACCTAGGCAGCCCCTCTCCCTTGCCCTGCACGGAATCACGCAGGGCAAGGGTTTTTTCAGCAAATCCAGTGACGTACCAGACTCACCATGGGAATTCTAGGCGGAGGCTAGGGCAGCTCTAAAGCCCGCCGATTAGTACTGGTGGTGTCACCAGGAAAACTGCCAGGCAGAAGCCTCCGCCTAACATTGTAAAAATATAAACTAAACAGCTCTTGCCCTGTGCAATGCCTGGGCTGTCTGGGTGAACAAAGGGATATGTCCAGGTTCAGCTCTGAATCCGTAACACCTCTTTAAGGTTGCCTCTGCCTTCCAATCGAGGCCACCACAGTGAAATCGCAGGGCTCTTATCAGTTACCATGACAGCCCTAGGCCCTCTGAAGGTTCTCAGGCCTGTCATTGTTTACTGCCTGTAAAGCCATGTGTGAGGCATGGCTTAGCAGGAAGAGTGTCAAAATCTTATAGAACACAATAGTATTCCATTGTGGTCTGTTGGACAAGCGACCGAAAGATCATATTTTCTAGCCCCTTAAGTGGGCTAAAAGTTAAAAATGAAAACATAAAAATATAAAAAATTCTAATCACCCCCTTTTCCAAATTTACATGTAAAAATAAACAATAAAATAAACCTAATAGGTATTGCCACATCCCAAAATGCCCAAAGTATTGAAATATAAAAACATTTTCCCTGCAAGGTCCTAATGGAAAAAAATAAAAACATGTGATTTGCCAATTTTTTGTCACCTAGCCCCCCTGAAAATTGAATAAAATTGATCAAAATGTCTTACGTACCCCAAAAGTGTTACTAATAAAAACTACAGTTTGCCCTGCAAAAAAACAAACCCTCATACAGCCCTGTAATCAGAAATACAAAAGCAAAGAAGATTTTTACTTGTTCAAAAAATTTTTTTTTTAAAGTAGTAAAACAAATAAAAATTTACATACAGTATACAAATTTGGTATTGCCGTAATTATATTGACCCTCAGAATAAGAATGTTATGTCATTTTTAGCACGCATAATATCAAAACCCCAAAAACTTTGGGGAATTGTGTTTTTTTTTCTTTTCAATTTCACCACACAAAGGATCTTTTCCTGATTTCTAATACAAGACATGGTAAATAAAATAATGGCATTAAAAAATTTTACCACAAAAAATAGGCACTCATATGGTTATGTGATCATAAAGTTTAAAACATTATGGCTCTTGGAATGTGGGAAGGAAAAATCAATAATGCAAAAATGTAAATGTGGCCGGTCTTTAAGGGGTTGAAGCCGCTGTTTAATTTGAACCAACATTCTCAAACATTTGCTACAATTTATCAACAGAGTACTGAGTTTATGTGTCTGCAAACAGGAAAAAATGAACAGGGCTCTCCTGCCATAGTAATTAAGAAAAAGTAATACATCCAGCAAACAATACCTATTTAATGTTTAACCCCCTTCAAGAAGAAGCCAATTTGGACCAAATGCCGAAGCCTCATCTGATGTGTGTCACTTTATGTGGATAATAACTTTGTAACACTTTCACTTATCCAAGCCATTCTGAGACTGTTCTCTTGTGACACATCATACTTCATGTTAGTGGTACATTTGCATCGATATGTTTATTTATAATAAAAAAAATGCAATTTTCTAAATTTGAATTTCTCTGCTTTTAAGATAAATACCTCATAAAAATGTTATTGCTTTACATTTCCCATATATCTACTTCATGTTGGCATCAGTTTGAAAAAGTCATTTTATTTTTTTAGGCCGTTAGAAGGCTTTGACTTTTAGAAGCAATTTTTTTTTTAAATGTTCAAGACAATTTTCAAAACTGACTTTAAGGATCAATTCAGTTATGAAATCACTTTGTGGAGCTTACATAAATAAAAACCCCCAATAAATGACCCCAATTTTAGAAACTACACTCCAATTTTCCATTTTAATCAATTTTTTCCTGTAACACAGCAAGGGTTAACAGCAAACCAAACTTATTGATTACCTTGATTCTGCAGTTTACAGAAACACCTCCTATGTGGTTGTAAACCTCTTTAGACCTTGTTCACATCTATGTCAAAAGGAGATCCAGCTGCTTGATCTGGCACAAATGCCGGCTGTCAGCCGGACAAAAAAACGTTGCATACAACGGTCTTTGGCCTGCCGAAATCCGCCATTTATGCCAGAAAGCAGCCGGATCACCACTGGACTTCATTACAGTCAACGGGGATACAGTGGGGAAGTAGAGCATCCGGCAATGCTGTGAGATCTGGCATTGGAGCAGCCTGCCGGATCTCCTTAACAGAGATGTGAACTCAACCTTATTGGCACACCGCAGGGCTTAGAAGGGAAGTAGCGCTGTGACGGTATCATCCGTGTCACCGTCTAGTATTCCCTTCTCCCCTTGAAATAGCACCGCCAAGTAATCCACAGAGCAATAGATCGCTATTATCGCTATTATCGCTGGTATCGCTGGTATCGCCAAATAAGTCTATACATTAGCCCAAGCTGAATGCTAGAAATACTTTACTGGAAGACCTCACATTGAAAAATACAATTGCTTTTATCCCCTGCTCCCATGCAAGGGAGACACCCACAACAAACATACATTAACCCATAACACAAAGGTTACAACCCACATAGACACCATGTATAACATAATCAACACAGGCAGGAAAATACACATTGCCCTCTGTCCTGAGAGACAATCGAATTACAACTCGGTTGTCTCCAGGACAGAGGACAATCGCCAATACACACAGAGAGACAATGGAACAGACATCACTTACTCAAACATACAATGTCCCACCCTTTACAATACACATAGACATTTAACACATCCCAAAATGACACGAATTAGACCAGGAATTCAAAAGTTAGTACAAGTCTCTTTGGCCTGGCTGTACTAATGGCTTTTCTGCACAAAACCAGGTCATACAACATGGGACCATAATCGCATGGTAAGAGGCGGGCAAGTAGTCCTCTCCAAGCACTTGTGGCAACCTCAAAAGAGGGGAGTTTGTCACAAGCGCAATGTAATTTTTGGAGGGCAGGTTTGCTGGAATACTTTTTGGGTGTCATGTGGGGAACAATGGAGGCACAGAGGCAACAGATGGCACAAAGAAGGCACAAAATGGGATCTAAAGGGGGTACATTCTTGCAGGCTCTGATCTCCATAGTCCCGAACTGTGGAGATCAGAGCTTTCAAACAGCATTATCAGCCTAAGTACTCCCTGAAAATGTTTTTGCATCGCGGCATCTCAAAACTCATAACTTTATTTTTTTTTCTAGAGAGTTTGATTTTTGAAGGGCAACTTATAGTTTTCATTTGTATAACACTATTTAATCATTTTATATTACTTTTTCTGGTGGCAAATAAGCAAAAAACAACACTTCTGACTTTTTTTTATCACATTAACTGTACAGGATAAATTACATGATCATTGTAAAGTGCAGGTAGTTACAGACACAGCGATACCAAATATGTGTAGAGGATTTTATTTTTGCAATATTTTCAATAGAAGAGTGTTTTTCTATGGAAGAAAAGGTGTTTTTTTTTTACTTGGAATTTTTTTATTTAATAAAACTTTTTTTTACATTTTTACCATTTAATAGTCACACAAGGAGACTTTAAAAGGCGATCTTTTTATTTCTTCAATAATTCCAAGAGGTGCAGCCCTCTAAGATACACTGCAGGCAGGGATGGGGCCTTCATTAGGACCCAGGCAGCCTTGCACAGACATCACCACCCCATGATGTCGTTCGTGGGGTGATGATGGGAGACAGAAGGAATCCACTCTCTCTGTAGCCACTTAGATGCTGCTATTGACTGCAGCATATAGGGGCTTAAGCGGCTGACATCTGCACTTCTGCAAATCTGGGCAGTTAGAGGAGGAGCCCAACTCTTATGTGTATTGTGAGGGATTAGCTCTATCACTGGGGGTCTCGGTCACAGATATCTCTCTGAAAACTGTCCAAACTGTGCTTTTATTTTGGCACACCAGCAATACCAGAACAATGAAACAATAAACAAACACCTGCCCGGCTGGGCTCTAACTAAACATACGATACAATCCCTGACTCACCTATACAGTGCTGTTCAGATACAGTGTCAGATCCGGCTTCCTCATCCAATCGTATACCCGTCCCAGGCTGTAACACGGTCAGTCCAGGATATTTCCCAGCCTCCTGGTTTCTCAGCCAAGCCCGGCTGAAAACCACACATCCAGAGCCTCACCTGGCCTCTGGTTGTAACCACACCCCCAACTGACAGTCTGGGATGGGCTTTTACTCCCCAGTAATTATAGTGGCACCTGGTGCTGCCTCAGACCTGCTTACTGATGGGTAAGAGATGGAAAAACCTGCCATACACCTCCCCTAATAGCCATGAGGCCTGTCACTGCCTCACAGTATACATGAGGGATATCACTATATCTGACCATTATATAACTTTTTTATGGTACTGGTAGTTTTCTACTTTGCATGTTGCATCTCTAATTCTCAGTTGTCTCTGAGATGGTAAGTGGAGACTAGTTGCTTGTCACTGGCCATAGAATTCACTTGGGGACAGCAGATTTTTCTCCCAAGCTCTCTCCTACTCACTCAGAATAGACCAGAAGCAGCATACAGGACATTTTAGAGAAGTTCTGAGCAGTATAATTGTGATTAAGGCAGTTGGAGTGAGATAGAAGACTGGCTTCATCATGGCTTCATGGGGGATCGGTCATGTCAAACTAATTTAATCAGTTTCTATAAGGAGGTAAGTTCTAGACTTGACAGCGGTGAATCAATGGATGTTGTATATCTGGACTTCTCCAAAGCATTTGACATTGTACAACATAAAAGGTTAGTATATGAAATGAGAATGCTCGGACTGGGAGAAAAAGTCTGTATGTGTATGTGGGTAAGTAACTGTCTCAATGATAGAAAACAGAGGGTAGTTATTAATGTTACACACTCAGATTGGATCACTGTCACTAGTGGATTACCTCAGGGGTCAGTATTGGGCCCTATTCTCTTCAATATATTTATTAATGATCTTGTAGAAGGCTTGCATAGTAAAATAACAATTTTTGCAGATGACACTAAACTGTGTAAAGTAATTAACACTGAAGAGGACAGTATACTGCTACAGATGGATCTGGATAGATTAGAGGCTTGGGCAGAGAAGTGTCAGATGAGGTTTAACACTGACAAATGTAAGGTTGTGCACATGGGAAGGAATAATGCAAGTCACCCGGGCAACTAAATGGTAAAACACTCGGTAACACTGACATGGAATTTTAATAACCAGCTAACTAAGCTGTAAAAAACAGTGTCAGGCAGCTGCTGCCAAGGCCAATAAGATAATGGGTTGCATCAAAAGGGGCATAGATGCCCGTGATAAGAACATAGTCCTACCACTTTACAAATCACTAGTCAGACCACACATGGAGTACTGTGTACAGTTCTGGGCTCCTGTGAACAAGGCAGACATAGCAGAGCTGGAGAGGGTTCAGAGGAGGGCAACTAAAGTAATAACTGGAATGGGGCAACTACAGTACCCTGAAAGATTATCAACATTAGGGTTATTCACTTTAGAAAAAAAATGACTGAGGGGAGATCTAATTACTATGTATAAATATATCAGGGGACAGTACAGAGATCTCTCCCATCATCTATTTATCCCTAGGACTGTGACTATGACGAGGGGACATCCTCTGCGTCTGTAGGAAAGAAAGTTTGTACACAAACATAGAAAAGGATTCTTTACAGTAAGAGCAGTGAGACTATGGAACTCTCTGCCTGAGGAGGTGGTGATGGTGAGTACAATAAAATAATTCAAGAGGGGCTTGGATGAATTTCTGGAGTGTAATAATATTACAGGCTATAGCTACTAGAAAGGGGTCGTTAATCCAGGGAGTTATTCTGATTGTCTGATTGGAGTCGGGAAGGAATTTTTCCCCCCTTAAGTGGGGAAAATTGGCTTCTACCTCACAGTTTATTTTTTTTGCCTTCCTCTGGATCAACTTGCAGGATAACAGGCTGAACTGGATGGACAAATGTATTTTTTCGGCCTTATATACTATGTTAGGGTGGGTTCACACTAGCGTTATGGAGTCCGTTATGGCTTTCCGTTATAACGGGGTTATAAGGGAACATAACGCATTCCATAGGATGGAATGAAAAACGGAAGCCTTTAAGAGGCATTCTGTTTTGCTCCGTCCTAATAGAAGTCTATGGGAAAACATAACGGATCCGTCTGGGTCCCGATATGCAAGACGGAAAACAAAGTCCTGTCGACAGGACTTTGTTTTCTGTCTTGCATAACGGGAACCAGACGGATCCGTTTTGATTCCCATAGACTTATATTAGGACGGAGAGCAAACGGAATGCCTTTTAAAGGCGTCCGTTTTGCATTCCGTCATAATTCAAGTCTATGGGCAGCAAAACGGATCCATCCTTCCGTCTTATGGATTCAGTTATTTTCCTTTATAATCCTGTTATAACGGAAAGCTATAACGGACTCCATAACGCTAGTGTGAACCCACCCTTACTATGTTACTATTAGGTGGAACTTATCTGGCAGAGAAAATACCACGATCACTAAGGTGGTTTGGGGTCTCTCAGGCCAATAGTCGCTTCTTTGTCTTTTGGCTAAGATCAAGTGTGGTTCGTTCTTCTGATAAATAGAGGCCTGCCTTGTAGTCTCTAATATATTTATATGATTGTATGTATATGCTTTGTATATATGATTCTGTATACTTTAATGCCACCATTCTGTAATATTGTCTGTACGTTGCCGCTCAGTCTGAAAAAATGTGTGGAGAATGCACATCCCCTTGGAGGAAATCCAGTTAGAATTGGCCTGCCTGCTAAAAACTGGCTGTTTGGAAGTGGTAACACAATGATTTCTGGATTCTACACTCAAACCCCATGAAAATGTATATCACATGGGGGCACTCCCCCATAGCATGTGTCCAGGAGCTTTCCAGTTTGAATACCAGAGGATAAATAGAATATATCATAAACTGTAACTTATTCCTGGTACAACACATATTTTAATAACTGTAATAATCGTGTTTGGTATAACATGGGCATCACAAGGAGTCCAAACACCCCACCTGCAACAGCTGGCATTCCCACATAATAAAGATCTCCCATTCTGGGAGCCCTACACTGGTATTAAAATGATCAGCATGATGAAACATGCATTATGGAAACATGTTGGCACCCATATGTCAGTCAGAGAGGATGGGAAGAGGTCCTATATTGATATTTCCCAACTGCCAGCTGATTGAGATAAGTGGAGTATGCACGTATAATGAATGCCTTTCCAGAAGGCTAGGCCAAGGATGGGAGGGAAGCCCCATTTAGCTCCACCCTCTGCCGAATTGGGATACAAATGAGGGATTTTGGACATTTCTTTGACACAATTTGGGTATCCCCGGGACCAGAAACAGACTCTTATCAAGCCATTTGCTAAGTATGAAGAACCTTTCTGTTTTAATACTTTTATTTTTATAACTGTTTCTGCTTGTCTGTGTATCTTTGTTATTTCTTTAAAGGGGTTGGCCACTTTTCTGGCTATTATTGACGAGTGTGTTTGTAAGATGATTATACGGCACTTACTAATATAGATTTGCTGAAATTCTACACTATTTTCTATATTTCATAAGGTATGTCCTCTTGCCTGACATGTCTTTTGTACTGTCCACACAATGGTCTTATTATCCATAAAATGGCTACTGATGGAGGGTCATGTGACCAGAAAATCACCTCCATGTGATGCCTTCTCAATTCAAACACACTGCACTTGCACTAAACTCCCAACAGAACAAATGAAGATGGCAGGTGCAGTGTGTTTGAATGGAGGAGACATCACATGGAGGTGATTTTCTGGTCACATGACCCTCCATGAGGAGCCATTTTATGGACAGGATTACTATGTGGACAGCACAAAAGACTTTGTAAACAAGGGAGTAAACCTTATGAAATATAGAAAATGGTGCATAATTTTAACAAAGGATATATTAGTTAGTGCTATATAATCATCTTACAAACACATTGGTCAAAAATAACCAGAACAAATGGCCAACCCCTTTAATGGTTTGCCTTGTGGCCTGAACAAGCCTATTGAGCTCCATTTTAAGTGTATGAGGGCTATAAGGGTGGCTAGTGCTACTGTGTGCCTGCTTGCAAGTAGGGTGCTGTGGGATTTTCTATGAGCCTCTAATTAATTTGTATATTAATTTAAATATCATAGATGGTGGCAGCTTGTTGGGGTGCATAAACAGCCAAGATGGGATGTGATTTATGTTCAGTCTGCGGCCTGTGTGTAGGGGCATGTAAGATCAAGTGTGTGCAATAGATCAACCCTTGACAGTCGCACCCGGGTCACGTGACAGGGCAGTCCTGATATATGACAGTTGACACTGAGATGGAGCAGACCTGCACTAAAACTGGAAGCTTTTCTGTGTATGCAGGTTGAGCTGATGGCTAACGTTAGGTGACCTGGACTCTCCAAATCAAAGCCATAGGCCGAGATGTTTGAAAGCAGAGGTGCAGAAATGCCCCAGGAGCGTGACTCTGGGGTGCCTGAACTCACTGGGAGTGGGAACCCACTTAGTGATGGAAAATTTGCATGCAGTTTGCTTACATTATGAGAGCACTCACCACTCTAAGCCTGGGCCTTCTGGTTAGGCAAGATGAGGAATTTTTTAGATTCCAGGTGAATCTTTAGACTGTAATGGCACACACAAATTTACATTTCTTTTTACTGTTATTGTTTTCACTGTGTATTCACTTTCTATGTTTATTTGTTACAAGGACTAACAGAGTACATCGCTCTTACGAGCTACCCCCTGAGGTTTGGGTGGGTGTGTGGTCATCAGTTTCCTCACCCCCCTGCCTGCAAACCAACCTTGACTGAGGCTCTTGGCCGATCCCTCCCTAGGGTGGCAGGTCAGGTGGAAGACAGAGCAACCATGGGCTCCTCCTTGGCTTTGGCTGAGGATGGCCACTTTTCCCAACCATTTCAGGGACTTTTGGTTTGGAGGGATGGATATTGGTTTATGGGACCATTTTTTTATGGAGAGGGCCTACGATAGACCGAATCATTGTGCACTCTTTTGTGTGGCATGCTGCATTTTCTAGGCAAATGGGGGAATAAAGCTTACCATTAGCTGCTGAATGTGCTGAATCATTCTTATGCTGTCTGGTCTCTATATACTTTCTGCCTCCTCCTCTTCTTCCCCTCACTATATACTTGTATCAGCAGTTCTTCTTGATTTTACAACACAGATTTATCATAAATTTAGTTTAGAAAAAAGGGGGAATAGCGGATAACTCTACAACAAGGTGTTTTTCTCTAATTTGATATATATTACAAAAGTATTATATTCATCAGTACTATTGATTTATGGAAAGTTGTCTGAAAGGCAAAGATTTAATCATATTTTACTATGTTATGGACAAACTGACATTTTTTTAAGAAAATAAAAAAATAATAATGATGCATTAATTTTAAATTGTTAAAATTTCATCCAATTTAATGGTACTATATAATCTGCTTCAGATTTTCCATATGCACATCTTTCTAAATAAAATCATTGCTGTACCACCCACATATGATTACAATGATGCATAGGACTAACAATTTGGATAGTGTTAATTTTAATATGGTTTAGTCATTTCTGTATACCTCTCTAACACAAACCTCATCTATCTTCCTCTCTGAGTTTAGTGTATTATAAGGATTATTAGCATCTACCATCTACCATGGCTGTTACTATCTACTATGGCAGTGTGCAGTCTGACATGGAGCATAAACCATTCCTTTCTTCCAAATAAGAGGACTGTTCTTTGTAGTCTAACTCGTTTATTGGTCAACAAGTCGTACATATGTGATTGATTATATACGATTGATTGATTAATTGATTGATTGATTGGTAAAACAGGATTGTTTGGTAAAACTACAAGAATACAAATAACATGTACAAGTATTAAGCATGGATAGCATGTACTATAACATTTGCATTAACAGTGAAAGCACATGGTAAAATGGCTGCCTATACATAGAATTACATGTCTACCATCTAACAGTAATAACAACTCCCTGAGTAACAATTACAACTAGTTGAACAGCTCTGCATACCATGATGGCCCTGAAACAAAGGTATATCTCTCAACAGATATGCTTTTACAAGGATGGTGGAGTTTGAGAAGGAGATATGCAAAAAGCTCTGAACTGTGTCCTAGAGAATGGATACTTCTCTTTCCCAGAATGCTTTGCACTCCCACAATGCAGTGCACCACCCACAATGCAGTAGTATTGTAACAGGAAAAACAAAGTGTAATACAACTTAACAACGCTACATGGTGCTATAACCACACTAAACACTTCAGAAATACCAAGACTGAGGCTGATGAGATCTGTAATGATTCTCTAATCCTGCTGAGCAGAACAATGGCCATCAAACCACACTATCACAGCACTGTCTACAGCTTCAGTAAATTGGTTTATTAAAGGAATTATTGATGGACTGTGGCCAGCAGAGTCTACAGATTTCAACGCAGATGCTCATTGAGGATGGAAAGACAGAAACTAGAAGACAAAAAGAGCAATATAGACTGTACCAGCCATAATTTACAGGAAATTCATGTATTGGTGATTTAAATTAGTGTGACTTACATTGATATTGAGGTGAGAGGTAGTAAATACTGTATCTATCATATGGCTTATAGTGGTGCTTCAAAGTTTGTGAACCCATCATAATTTTCTAGATTTCTGCATAAAGATGAGAAGGGGAATTGCATAAAGATGAGATGAGAATTTAAACGTAGATAAAGATAAACAAATGAGATCAAAATGTTAGACTTGGTCATTTGTTTATTGAGGAAAATGTTTGAATATTACACATCTGTGAATGGCAAAAATATGCTTCAGTATATGGTGTGACCCTCTCTTGTGTAGCAATGACTGCAACTAATTATTTTTGGTCATTCTTGTATTGTTTTCCTTCTTCCAAATAACACTTAAACCTAAAATTTCTCTTTGTGTATCATATGTCCTCAAAACTCCAATAGCCTTCTAGCTTGTCCAGGTGATCCTTAGCAAACTGCAGAGGTTCTTTTTCGAGAGCAGGGTCTTTCTCCTAGCAATTCTGCCATGCACACCATTGTCCTTTATGCCTCGTTTCCACTGAGCCGATCGGTTCGGGTCGGCACAGTTTGGAAGATTTTTAATGGTCCGGTCTATTTAGGTGAGCGTTTCCACTGCAAGTCGGGCCGCCGGGTCCATACGTGGTTTAGAAAAAAATGCGTAGCGTGACGTCACACTAGTGCGACAACAAACGCGACGCTACAAACAACAAAGATGGAGGTCATCCAGCAGCTCGTGTTTTCACTACTTGCATTTTAGTGTATGGTAGTTAAAATACATGCTGTTCTGTATGAGAGAAGGTTGCGAGCGGCAAAGAGAAATACAGCAGAAAAGAGACGAAAACTTTGATCTTGGATTTTGAGCCAGGAGGAGAAATACAGCCTTGTGTGACAAAGACAAAGACGGCAGAGCTATAGGGTAAGCATCAACTGTATGTGTTACTGTATGCACACGTATGTTAAATTGACATAGTATTCTACATAAAATACTCCTTGTTATTTGTTGCCCGCTTTTATAAATGATGCAATCTGACCCTTTGTTTTTTAAACTTGTTTTTTAGATGCCTCTCCTTTTGTTAAAGCAGCGCCGTCAACCAGTCATTTGGGCTCTACCCCGTTCCAATGAATGGTAGGATGTGACCGTCCTCGGATTTACACACACACAGTGGCTGCGCGATTTCAGAATGTTGAGGAAATCTTTGGATACCTTTGCGCAAAGGTAAGTCCAGCGATGGAGAAGCAAAGCACCAACTTCAGAGCTAGTTTGCCAGTGAGGAAAAGAGTTGCCATTGCACTGTGGAAGCTGGCTACCAACAGTGAATACCGAAGTATAGGCCACCTTTTCGTCAACAGTGTGCCGGTGTGTGCAGGACTTCTGTAAGGCTGTCTGCACATTGCTAGCTCCTGAGATTGTTCATTTTCCAGACAGTAAAAAGCTAAAAGACATGGCTAACTACTTTGAGGACAGATGGGGCCTTCCACAGTGTGTTGGTGCTATTGATGGTTCACACATACCAATAATAGCACCACAAGTATTACCACACTGACTATTTTAACCGAAAAGGCTGGCATTCCATCATCCTCCAGGGAGTAGTGGATGGAAAAGGACTATTCTGGAGTGTGAATGTGGGAAAACCTGGAAGTTTGCATGATGCTCGAGTTCTAAGATTGTCAACATTTTGGGACTGGGTTGGGCAGGGAGGCCTGTACTCTGGCCATACTAGGAACATTTCAGGGGTGAATGTTGGCTATTATGTGCTCGGGGATTCTGCATACCCTTTACAAAATTGGCTCCTGAAACCTTTTGCTGACAATGGCCGCCTGACACCAGAACAGCAAATCTACAACAGGAAAACAACCAAGGCAAGGGTGGTTGTAGAGAATGCATTTGGAAGACTAAAGGGTAGATGGCGGTGTCTTATGAAAAGGAATGACAGTGACATTGAACTTGCAAAAGCCATGGTGCTTACTTGCTGTGCTCTTCACAATATTTGTGAAAGACATGGAGAAGACTTCTACCAGGACTGGAAACGAATGCAGAAGAGCCAGTATGGGTAGTAGCACAGGATATGGAGGAAGAGTGCAATGAAGTACGTCAGGCTCTGATGCGACACCTTAACGCTTAATTTTTAGTAATTTTTATTGTAGTATTAATTTTTTAATGTTCAAATAAAGTTTACCTTACATCAGACACAACCGGGGTCTCTCATGTCTTGCATTTTAAAAACAAAAAGTAATCTTGCTATATACTAAGAAATATACATATTTACATCAAATATTTACATCAGAACAGTGCTGACAGAGAGGGACTACTCCCTTGGCGGTGGTCTGGGATCACGACTGGCTCCTAGCACTTGAACAAGCTGCCCAAGGACACCCAGGAAGGCCTGGTTGAATGTAGCCAACTGCTCCATCTGCTGCCGTGCAATTTCAGCCTCCTGGCGCATAGCTTCCTGGGCATCCTGACGCAGTGCCTGAAACCTCCGCTCAGAAAGGTTATCCAGCCTTTCCAGCTGCCTTTCCTCAGCTGTCCGCATATCCTCCATGACTGTGCGCAGATCCAGCTGCGAGCGTCTCCTCTTACCTGGAATATACAACAGAACAGAATAGTGTTTTTGGTAGAAATTGGTATGTCTAATATTAGATAATAAAGAACTGATTTAACACATATGAAACGTATAGACACAAAAAAGTTCACAAGTAATCTTGCTATGTACTCTTTCAAGTGTGAGTGGACAAAATATATGCACAAATTTAAAAATAAGAAAAAACCTAATCATGTCTTACCTGTTTGCCGGGGTGCATTGGGCGTACTATGTGGTTGGCTGGAAGGTGGTGATGCAATAGTGCTGGTGCTGCTGAACGACATTGACGGACCATCATCAGACAAGTTTGACGCATCATTGGAGAGTCCTTCAACTGTATCTGAAAATTCAAATATGGTTATATATATATATATTTTATAACGGTTAGCAGAGGGAAATGATATGCAGAATCCAAAAAAAAAACACTTACCAACAGGTTCTATCATGGACTCGAGAAGTGCAGTAGCAGAGTCCAGACCTCCCTCCCTGCCTTGGTTTGCCGGCCTATGACCGTAAATGGCGTCCATGGCATCGTACCACTTCCAGGTACTGCGACTGCTTCCACTACGGCCGTTGGCATCCTTAATTTTTTTATATTGTATTTTAAGCTTCTTAAGCTTTGCCCTACACTGACCCGATGTCCGTTCAAATCCTTCGGCCGCCATCCGCTGAGAAATATCTTTGTACACCTTTTCATTTCTCACTGATCCATCAAGCTCACTCTGAATAGCGCCATCCCCAAGAATAGTTTAAAAAGTGGATAGTTCCTGAGACGACCACAGCTTGCTGTTGTTTGCAGGCATCCTTCTCCTATTATCTGTAGTAATGGTGGAGTGGTGTTTATGTTACGCTTACGTTTGACGTTATTCAGGCCGCCAATCAGGAGAATGTATTGTGTGACGCAAGTAGCTCCGCCATAACCGAACCGTTCAATTTTTCTATGGCCCTACATCTGAAGCAGGACCCTGAATGGTGCGGTACGGTTGGCTTGTATGGATCGCTTTCATAGTGGAAACACCCAAAATAGCGAACCGTACCATACCGACCCGAACCGATCCGCTCAGTGGAAATGAGTCATTAATGTACTCCTGGTGGTAGACTCATGAACATTAACATTAGATAATGTGAAAAAGGCCATTAGTTTCTTAGAGGTTACCTTGGGCTCCTTTGTGATCTCTCGAACTATTATACACCTTGCTCTTGGCATGATCATTGTTGGTTGACAACTCATAGGAAAGGTGATAATGGTCTTGAATTTCCTCTGTTTGTACACAATCTGACTGGATTGGTAGAATCTAGACTCTTTAGAGATGGGGTTGTAACCATTTCTAGGCTGATTGGTATCAACAACTCTTCTTCTGAGGTTCTCAAAAGATCTAGGTGTGCAGGTCCACCCAAGCCCTCCAACAGATGCAAAATAACTTTGAGGTTTACTGGTTCTCAGACAGATGAGAGCTGGTTTGGAATATATCATGGTGCACAAGACTTCAATTATAAGGTATGCTGACTAAGTCTGTGTCACAACCAGACAGCTGAGAAGCTCTGACAGGAGCCGTCCAGATCCTCCTCCTTGAGTTTCTTTGTTTTGGTTTCTGTTCCTCACCTCGTTAGTCTATCTCAGCTGTCATGCAGTCGGACTGATTACTTCCCTTTAAATTCCTACCCATAAGGCAGTAGTGTGCGGCTGATACAACTTCCTGGAGTGTGTGCGCGCATGCTGTCCCAGTTCCCAGTTTCCAGCTCCCAGTTCCCTGTCCACAGTCGTCTGCAAGATAAGTTCTGTTTATGTATTTATGATTTTCTGTTTTCTGGATCCAGGTGACCCTGACTCCCTCCGTGTCTGTGTAGGGAGCCGGTGGTCGTGTCCCCTCACTATTGTAGGGCCTTCAGGTCTAAGATAGCCGAGGTACGTGGATATGCGCCCATCCACCTTTGGGGTGGTCGCATAGGCTGAGCAATAAGGGAGAGCGGCAGGTCGATTGCAGGGGTCTCCCTTTTGTTCCTTAGTTGTGGGTCCAGTGAGTCATTGTTTGTATTGTATTATCTTGTTTCCTGTACACCATCCGTGACATTATCAGCCGCCAAAACCGTCTCAAGCATGGATCCGGTTACACTTTTGGCTGAACGCTTTCAGGGTCTTGCTTTGGAGGTAGCTGATCTCCGTAAGACTTTTTCTCAGTTTCAAGTGACCGGTTCAGCTTGCGTTCATGGAGTTTATGCTGAGCCTAAGATTTCGCTCCCGGATACGTTTTCCGGGGGTAGTGAGAATTTTGTACGTTTTAGAGAGGCTTGTAAACTCCATTTTCGCCTTCTTCCCCATTCTTCTGGTGATGAAGAACGAAGAGTGGGTATCATTATATCGCTGCTCAGGGGTAACGCTCAGTCCTGGGCCTTTTCGCTGCCGGAGGGGGCACGGCCCCTCCGTTCAGTGGATGAATTCTTTTTAGCCCTGGGTCAGATATATGATGATCCGGATCGTATTGCTCTGGCTGAGTCTAAACTACGTCTGTTATGCCAGGGTAAACAATCCACAGAGATTTACTGCTCAGAATTTCGGAGATGGGCAGCAGATACGGGTTGGAATGATGCTGCACTCCGAAGTCAATTTTGCTATGGTCTTTCAGAGGGATTGAGAGATGCATTTGCCTTTCATGAAAGACCTACCTCCTTGAATTCTGCTATGTCTCAGGCTGTTCGTATTGACAGGCGTCTTAGAGAGAGAGGAGAGATCTCTCCTTCCTGTCATACTCAGTCCCGGGACAGTGCAGCGGTCTCATTCTGTGCACAGGGGTCTCAGTCGCCGTCAGCCCCTTCTGAGCAGGAGCCCATGCAGCTGGGGTTGATTGCCTCTGACAATAGAAGATTCAGCCCGCAGGGGAGGGTTTGCTTTTGTTGTGGAGGTATAAATCATCTGGCAAATGTTTGTCCCTCTAGGAGATTCAGGCAGTTTTCTGGGAGTAATAAAGAGACAAAAAGGAAGAAATCTTTTAAGAATGTTCCGTCTGTTACTATTGGCAGGGTTGAGGCGGAAATTGAAGGTTTTCCTTTTGCTTGTAGTTCCCGTTTTGTCCTGCCTGCTAGGGTGGCGCTAGAGAGCAAGAGCATTTTTTGTGAGATTTTTGTGGATAGTGGAGCAGCTGTCAACCTCATTGATAATCAATTTGCAATAACTCATGGTTTCCAGGTATGCACTTTGGGAAGAGATATTCCTGTTTTTGCTATTGATTCAGCTCCACTTTCTCAGAAATCAATAAAGAGCATAGTTCACAATATCCGTTTAATTGTGAATGTGTCACGGAACCATGAACCAGACGTACAACAAGAGATAAATGAAAATAAGAAGGCTTTATTGAAAATAAAGCTGTAAAGCAAAAGTCCAAACGGATGGTGAAACCGAGCAGAGTCTTTGCGAAGCCAGAGGTCAGGAACCAGAAGGGTAGTCAGACGAAGCCAGGATCAGGAACCAGAAGCAGCAGCAGTCTTAGAAGCATGTGAACACAAGAGGACCAAGCAAGGAACTGAAGCCACAGACCTCCTATATATATGAGCTAGGCATCCAGCTCCTCCCAGGGGAAGGAGGAGCCGCAGGGTGGAAGGCTACAAGAAACCAAGATGGCCGCCAGCACATGTCAAACGAAGGAGAGCAGCAAGCAGGTAAGACCATGACAGTACCTCCCCCTCAAGGGCCCCTCCTCCGCGGAGCACAAAACGGTTTCTGAGGGAAGCGTGCGTGGAAGGCTCGGAGCAAGGCAGGAGCATGGACATCTGCGGAGGGAACCCAGGAACGCTCCTCTGGACCATAACCACGCCAATGGACCAAAAACTGCAACCGACCGCGGACCAGGCGTGAGTCCAGGATATTGCTCACCTCATATTCCTCACGATTGCCCACTTGGACCGGACGAGGCCGAGGAACCGAGGAAGTGAAACGATTACACACCAGTGGCTTCAACAGGGAGACATGAAACACGTTGGAGATCCGCATGCCAGGAGGAAGCGCAAGGGCATAGGCTACCGGGTTTACCCTGCGAAGCACTCGGAAGGGACCAACAAAGCGAGGCGCCAGCTTGGGAGTGGGCACTCGAAGGTTGAGGTTGCGGGTGGACAACCATACACGGTCTCCAACCTGGTAGGAAGGAGCAGGCGCTCGTCTGCGATCAGCCTGGAGTCTCTGGCGCTGCGCAGAGACCTCAAGGGACTTCTGGATCTGTACCCAAGAAGCACGTAGGACGGAAAGGTGATCCTCCACAGCCGGAATATCCTGGGGAGAGAATACCTCCGGTAACACGGCAGGTTGGAACCCATAATTGGCCATGAAGGGAGACGTCCCAGAGGAAGAGTTCACCGCCGTGTTCCTGGCAAACTCAGCCCAAGGCAGGAGGTCAACCCAATTGTCTTGGTGATCGGAGACATAGCAACGAAGGAATTGCTCCAAGGCCTGATTGGATCGTTCTGCGGCCCCATTGGACTGAGGGTGGTAGGCCGAGGAGAAGGAGAGATGAATCCCCAACTGGGAGCAAAAGGCGCGCCAGAACCTGGACACAAACTGACTCCCCCGATCCGACACAATCTCCTTAGGCAAACCGTGCAACCGGAAGACCTCCCTGGCAAAAATCGTGGCCAACTCTTGTGCAGAGGGTAACTTCTTGAGAGGAACACAGTGGCACATTTTGGAAAACCGATCCACAATCATGAGAATGACCGTATGGCCTCGGGATGCAGGGAGGTCCACAATGAAATCCATCCCCAGGTGTGACCATGGGCGCTCCCCGGTGGCTATGGGTTGCAGAAGGCCCAACGGAAGGTGCCGAGGGGACTTACTCTGGGCACAAACGGAGCATGCCGCTACATATGCGGCGATGTCGGAACGTAGGGAAGGCCACCAGAACAGACGTGAAACAGCCCAGGACAGCTGATTCTTTCCAGGATGCCCCGCGGTCTTGGAGTTATGGTAGGTTCGCAACAACCGAGTGCGCAACTCCTCAGGCACAAAACATCTGCCGTTGGGTCTCCCAGAGGGAGCACCAGATTGAGCCGCCAAAATCTGCTCACCCAGGGGAGAGGTCAGGCTGGTGCGAATGGCGGCCAGGATCTGATTCGGAGGTATGACCGAAGTCGGAATCGACTCCTCCCTGGACAGCTCGGAGTACTGCCGTGATAAGGCATCCGCCCTGATGTTCTTGGAACCGGGTAGGTAGGAGACCACATAATTAAAACGTGACAAGAACAGAGCCCATCTGGCCTGACGTGGTGTCAATCTCTTGGCCTCAGAAAGGTAGGTCAGATTCTTGTGGTCCGTCAGGATGAGAACCGGAACCACCGAACCCTCGAGCAAGTGCCTCCATTCTTTGAGGGCCTGCACGATGGCCAATAACTCCCTGTCACCAATCTGATAGTTGCACTCCGCGGAAGACAGTTTCCGGGAGTAAAACCCACAAGGAAGCAGAGGACCCTCTGGTGTTCTACGCTGAGACAGAAGGGCGCCTACTCCCGTCTCAGACGCGTCCACCTCGAGGACAAAGGGCAACCCAGGGTTGGGATGCGACAGAATCGGAGCCGACACAAAGGCGGACTTTAGGGCCTCAAAAGCTCGGATGGCCTCGAGCGGCCAGACCTGGGAATTACTGCCCTTCCTGGTCAGATCCGTGAGAGGCTTGGCCAGCATGGAAAAGTCCCTGATGAACTTCCGATAATAATTGGCGAAGCCCAAAAAGCGCTGCAGGGAACGAAGACCACTGGGCTGGGGCCACTGTAAGACAGCCGAAACCTTCTCAGGATCCATGGAGAACCCCTCAGCGGAAATGATGTAACCTAAGAAGGTTACCTGGGATCGGTGAAATTCGCATTTCTCAAGCTTACCGAACAGCTTGTTCTCTCGTAACCGTTGCAACACTCGTCTGACATCCAGAATGTGGGCCTCCATGGATTCAGAATATACCAAGATGTCATCCAAATAGACTACCACACACTGCTGCAACAGGTCACGGAAAACATCGTTGATGAATTCCTGAAAGACTGCGGGCGCATTGCACAACCCAAAGGGCATAACCAAGGATTCGTAATGACCGGTCCTGGTGTTAAACGCGGTCTTCCACTCATCGCCCGCCTTGATCCTTACCAGGTTATATGCCGCCCTCAGGTCGAGTTTGGTAAAGACCGTGGCCCCTTTAAGGCGATCGAACAGCTCGGAAATCAAGGGTATCGGGTAAGCGTTCTTGATCGTGATGCGATTGAGACCCCTGTAATCGATGCAAGGCCTCAACTCACCGCCCTTCTTTTTCACAAAGAAAAATCCAGCCCCTGCCGGGGACGAAGATTTGCGAATGTGTCCGCGTGAAAGCGCCTCCCTCACGTACTCCTCCATGGCCTCATTCTCCGCTACCGACAGTGGATAGACTTTGCCACGAGGAGGAACGGCACCAGATTGTAACTCTATGGCACAATCGTATGGGCGGTGCGGAGGTAGGGCAACCGCGCGCACCTTATCGAATACATCCCGGTACTCCTCGTATTCAGGAGGCAACAGAGAGTCCGAGGAAGTACACAGCAACTTGACAGACCCATGGATGCAACTAGCCCCACACTGCGGTGACCACGAGAGGATCTCGACCGATCTCCAATCGAAAGTCGGATTATGCTTCTGGAGCCAGGGGTACCCCAAGACCACTGAGTAGTGTGGAGACGAAATAACCTGGAGGCAGACCGACTCTCTGTGAACGGCACCAATGGCTATCCCCACTGGAAGGGTCTCATGAGTCACGTGTGGCGGCAGAAGGGGTCTGCCGTCTATCGCCTCAAGAGCCAGTGGGGAACCTCGAGCCTGCAGAGGAATGGAATTGGCGGCAGCGAACACACTATCAATGAACAAACCACCAGCACCAGAGTCCACCAACGCCTGGGTCGTCACCGAGCCCCCGACCCAGGAGAGGACAACAGTGATCAGTGGTTTGTCAACACGGGAAACCGGGGACGAGGAGACTCCACCCAAGATCTGCCCCCGACAGGATCTCAGGGTACGAGCGTTTCCCGGACGGTTCGGACATGCCAACCGAAAATGCCCACCGAGACCACAGTACATGCATCGGCCCTCGCATCTCCGGAGTGCCCTCTCCCCCTCGGACAGGCGAGCAAACCCCAGCTGCATGGGTTCACCCCCAGACAAGTCATCCCCAGGAGGCGTGGGAGGAGAGGGAGGCACGGGTGGGACAGCAAACGTAGGCACCAATCTGTTAGAAGACCTCCGCAGGTTCTCCTTAAAGGAAGGTCTCTCCCTGAGTCTGGTGTCAATCAAAATCAGGAAAGAAATAAGAGACTCGAGCTCAACTGGTAGGTCCTTAGCTGCAACCTCATCCTTCAAGGCATCCGAGAGACCATGAGAGAAAGCAGCGACCAGAGCCTCATTATTCCAGCCCACCTCTGCTGCCAGGGTACGAAACTCAATGGCGTATTCAGCTACGGATCGTGAACCCTGTCTGATGGACATAAGAAGCTTCGCAGCAGAGGCAGCACGAGCCGGCACATCGAATACCTTCCGAAGAGAAGCAACAAAACCGGAAAACTCGGCAACCACCGGATTGTTGTTCTCCCATAAAGGGCTGGCCCAGGCCAAGGCCTTGTCCGAGAGCAGCGAGATCAAGAAGCCCACCTTTGATCTCTCAGTAGGAAAGGCATGTGGCAGCAACTCGAAATAAATGCCCACCTGGTTAAGGAAACCTCGGCACTGAGTTGGCTCTCCCCCAAAGCGCTGTGGAAGAGGGGCAGAACCGGTCATACCCCGAAACACCGCAGGCGCAACAACAGGTGTCGGGGTAGACTCTGGCGCAACAACCGGAGCGGCAGTAGGAGCGAGCCCAGGAGCGACAACCGACCCATCGGCAACGGGAGCGAAATGAGCCGTGCGTTCAAGCAGGGTTTGCAACGCCACAGCGAACCGACCCAACAGGTGATCCTGCTGATCAAGTCTGGCAACCAGCGTGGGTAGCGAGGATGGCCCTGTACCGTCAGAATTCATGGCTTGGTCCTAATGTCACGGAACCATGAACCAGACGTACAACAAGAGATAAATGAAAATAAGAAGGCTTTATTGAAAATAAAGCTGTAAAGCAAAAGTCCAAACGGATGGTGAAACCGAGCAGAGTCTTTGCGAAGCCAGAGGTCAGGAACCAGAAGGGTAGTCAGACGAAGCCAGGATCAGGAACCAGAAGCAGCAGCAGTCTTAGAAGCATGTGAACACAAGAGGACCAAGCAAGGAACTGAAGCCACAGACCTCCTATATATATGAGCTAGGCATCCAGCTCCTCCCAGGGGAAGGAGGAGCCGCAGGGTGGAAGGCTACAAGAAACCAAGATGGCCGCCAGCACATGTCAAACGAAGGAGAGCAGCAAGCAGGTAAGACCATGACAGAATGATGCTCATGTTGAGGATGTGTCATGTTTCGTCCTTAGCGGTTTGCCTACTCCTCTAGTGTTGGGGCTACCCTGGCTCACTAAACATAACCCCACCATTGATTGGCAAGCGAGGCAAATAAATGGTTGGAGTAACTTTTGCAGAGAGAATTGCCTCATAACATCTATTTCTGAGGTTTCTACTAAAACTGTACCACCTTTCCTCTCTGAATTTTTGGATGTCTTCTCTGAGAGTGGAGTTCAGGGTTTACCTCCGCACAGGGAGTATGATTGCTCTATTGATCTCATTTCAGGCGCCAAGCTGCCTAAATCTCGTTTATACAATCTTTCCCAACCTGAGAGGGTCGCTATGCGTGCTTATATCTCTGAGAGTCTGAGAAAAGGACACATACGACCCTCAAAGTCACCTGTTGCCGCTGGTTTTTTCTTTGTTAAGAAAAAAGATGGTTCTTTAAGACCTTGTCTGGATTTCAGGGAGCTGAACAGTATCACTATTCGTGATCCTTATCCGCTTCCTCTGATCCCGGACTTGTTTAACCAGGTTGTTGGGGCGAAAGTCTTTTCCAAATTAGACCTAAGAGGGGCATACAACCTGGTTAGGGTCAGAGAAGGAGACGAATGGAAGACGGCTTTCAATACCCCTGAGGGCCATTTTAAGAATTTAGTTATGCCTTTTGGTTTGATGAATGCCCCAGCCGTTTTTCAGCATTTCGTCAACAGCATTTTTTATCATTTAATGGGAAAATTTGTATTAGTGTATTTGGATGACATTTTGATTTTTTCTCCTGATTTCAAGACTCATAAGGAACACTTATGTCAGGTCTTACTCATCCTGCGGGAGAATAAATTATACGCGAAACTGGAAAAATGTGTGTTTGCGGTTCCAGAGATCCAATTTCTGGGGTTTCTTGTCTCCGCTTCTGGTTTTCGCATGGACCCCGAGAAGGTTCGCGCTGTGCTTGAGTGGGAGCTTCCTGAGAATCAGAAGGCGCTGATGCGTTTTTTGGGCTTTGCTAATTATTACAGGAAATTTATTTTGAATTATTCCTCTGTTGTTAAACCACTCACTGATATGACCAGAAAGGGGGTAGATTTTTCTTCCTGGTCGGTAGAGGCGCGTAAGGACTTTTCTAATATCAAGGAGAGTTTTGCTTCCGCTCCCATCCTAGTACAACCTGATGTTTCGTTACCCTTCATAGTTGAGGTTGATGCTTCTGAGGTAGGGGTGGGTGCGGTCTTGTCTCAGGGTTCCTCTCCTGCCAAATGGCAACCGTGTGCCTTTTTCTCAAAGAAGCTCTCCTCCGCAGAGAGAAATTATGATGTGGGAGATAGGGAATTGTTGGCCATCAAGTTGGCTTTTGAGGAATGGCGCCATTGGCTAGAGGGAGCCAGACACCCTATTACCGTGTTTACTGACCATAAAAATCTGGCCTACTTGGAGTCAGCCAAGCGTCTGAACCCGAGACAGGCCAGATGGTCTTTGTTCTTTTCAAGGTTTAATTTTGTTGTTACGTTCCGCCCTGGGGTTAAGAATGTGAAGGCAGATGCCCTATCACGTTGTTTCCCGGGAGGTGGGAATTTTGAAGACCCGGGTCCCATTTTGGCTGAAGGTGTGGTGGTCTCTGCTCTTTTTCCTGAATTGGAGGCAGAGGTGCAGGCAGCTCAGTCAGAAGCTCCTGATCTTTGTCCTCCTGGGAGGTTGTTTGTGCCTCTCGCTTTGAGACACAAGATTTTTAAAGAACACCACGATACGGTCCTTGCTGGGCACCCGGGGACAAGAGCCACACTGGATCTCATTGCCCGGAGATTCTGGTGGCCTGCGCTTCGTAAGTCGGTTGAGGGTTTTGTGGCAGCTTGCGAGACTTGCGCTCGTGCCAAGGTCCCTCATTCACGGCCATCAGGTCCTCTCCTTCCTTTGCCCATTCCTTCCCGTCCTTGGACACATCTGTCCATGGACTTCATAACGGACTTGCCTCGTTCCTCGGGGAAGTCTGTGATTCTGGTGGTGGTGGACCGTTTTAGCAAAATGGTGCATTTTATCCCTTTTCCTGGTTTGCCCAATGCTAAGACGCTGGCGCAGGCATTTGTTGACCACATTGTCAAATTGCATGGGATTCCTTCAGACATAGTCTCTGATAGGGGCACGCAGTTTGTTTCCAGATTCTGGAAGGCCTTCTGTTCTCGCTTGGGGGTTCGCTTGTCATTCTCTTCTGCTTTCCATCCGCAGTCGAATGGCCAGACAGAGCGTGTCAATCAGAATCTGGAGACATATCTGCGCTGTTTTGTGGCGGAGAATCAGGAGGATTGGTGTTCTTTTTTGTCCCTTGCTGAGTTTGCTTTAAATAACCGTCGTCAGGAGTCCTCTGATAAGTCACCATTTTTTGGTGCATATGGGTTTCATCCGCAGTTTGGGACTTTCTCTGGAGAGGGCTCTTCTGGTTTCTGATGAGGACAGATTCTCCTCGTCTTTGTCATCTATTTGGCAAAAGATTCAGGATAATCTAAAGAACATGAGTGAGAGATATAAGCGTGTGGCGGATAGGAGACGTGTGCCTGGTCCGGACCTGAATGTTGGTGATTTGGTGTGGCTGTCTACCAAGAATATCAAATTGAAGGTTCCCTCCTGGAAGTTGGGTCCTAGGTTTATTGGGCCTTACAAGATCCTGTCTGTCATCAATCCTGTTGCCAATCCTGTTGCCTACCGTCTTGATCTTCCTCAGACTTGGAAGATCCATAATGTTTTCCATAAGTCCTTATTGAAACCTTATGTTCAACCTATTGTACCCTCGCCTTTGCCCCCTCCTCCGATTATTGTTGATGGAAATCTTGAATTTCAGGTCTCTAGGATTGTGGATTCTCGTCTTGTCCGTGGTTCCCTCCAGTACCTCGTTCATTGGGAGGGTTATGGTCCTGAGGAGAGGATGTGGGTCCCAGTGACGGACATTAAGGCCTCTCGTCTCATCAGGGCTTTCCATAGGTCCCATCCTGAGAAGGTGGGCCCTGAGTGTCCGGAGTCCACTCCTAGAGGGAGGGGTACTGTCACAACCAGACAGCTGAGAAGCTCTGACAGGAGCCGTCCAGATCCTCCTCCTTGAGTTTCTTTGTTTTGGTTTCTGTTCCTCACCTCGTTAGTCTATCTCAGCTGTCATGCAGTCGGACTGATTACTTCCCTTTAAATTCCTACCCATAAGGCAGTAGTGTGCGGCTGATACAACTTCCTGGAGTGTGTGCGCGCATGCTGTCCCAGTTCCCAGTTTCCAGCTCCCAGCTCCCAGCTCCCAGTTCCCTGTCCACAGTCGTCTGCAAGATAAGTTCTGTTTATGTATTTATGATTTTCTGTTTTCTGGATCCAGGTGACCCTGACTCCCTCCGTGTCTGTGTAGGGAGCCGGTGGTCGTGTCCCCTCACTATTGTAGGGCCTTCAGGTCTAAGATAGCCGAGGTACGTGGATATGCGCCCATCCACCTTTGGGGTGGTCGCATAGGCTGAGCAATAAGGGGGAGCGGCAGGTCGATTGCAGGGGTCTCCCTTTTGTTCCTTAGTTGTGGGTCCAGTGAGTCATTGTTTGTATTGTATTATCTTGTTTCCTGTACACCATCCGTGACAGTCTGTCATCTGTCTCACGGATAGATTGATGGCTTGCACATACCTGGCTTTTGGCATATAGCCTTTGTGTGGTTGTCCATTGTATGTCGTACATAATAAGAGTCTAAGACGCATCCAGCTATCCTCTTAATGCTGTTGCCAAACCTTTCTAATGGGGTTTCCATAAATTTCTAACCTTTTTTTATGAACCAGACACCCTTTTCTCTTCCGAGCAGAGGGTGTCTGGTTGTCTCCCATTGACTTCCATTATACTCGGGTGCTCGGCCGAGCACACGAATATAGCAATGTGTTCGGGCCGAACACCCGAATACTTTGGTGCTCGCTCATCACTAGTGTATAGCCAATGAGTTATTAACTGAAATCTATCTGTATAGTGCCACCTGCTATTTGATCTTTTTCTTATTCCTCCATTCACCTCACTGAGGTGGTCGCACACACTCATTTTAAATCTTCCACTGCCACCAGCCACATTTTCTGTTAGAAGCTGTGACAGTTACAGGGAACAATTACCCTCAGTGCCAATTGCTATTAGATAAGCAAGTAGCCCTGGTTTTTATATGCTGATTTACAGTAAGTAGAACCTGCCATTACTACCTCTTGGAGTTGGGCGTTCCATAGTTTGACTACTCTAACTGTAAAGATTGATTGATTCTGGATTGATGTCAAATTAGCCATTGTATTGAGAATTTAAGGGGCTTTGTATAGGATTATTATTTGAGCACTGTATGTAGGTGTTATTTTGACTCTGTGTGCATTTAGATTTCTACAGCTATTATTAAAAAAATTTAAAACTGTATGCGTTCATATGTAAGGAACTCCCATCAGTGGTGGGTACAGGCAGGCAGAATTTTATCATAGGGAATCTGTCTCTAGGACAGATCTTACACATTGAAAAATAAGCCAGTTGGTTCTGCACTACCACAAAAAGTGCATGCTAAACCAATTTAAAATTCTGTGCTGCTAACTGGTTAGACCACGTGGTCACGTCTACAGCACCTTACAAATGAATGCGTCATGGTTGTGTCCATGCGATGTGGGACGACAAATTAACACATCGAAGAACTGCTGCTCTGCTCTAATTTGTTTTTCTTGGGGTAGCCAACTGGTGCTTCTAATTGGTATATTGCACTTTCTCCCTAAAATAATGTCTACCTTTCATACAGCTTTTTACTTGTTTATTTAACTTTTTAACCTCTTGCACACACAACTATATACATTGTGTAAGTGCTTATCTCTAACCTAATGTATAAAAGTGTCGGGTTACATTATGATCTGCTGGCACCACATGGCACTGCAGATCTTTGTGACTGCAAGTCACAGTAAGTAACGCGTAGACCAGCCAAAGTGGTCTCCCTACGTGGTATTGCTGTAACACCCTGTTACAGCGATCCATCGCTATATAAAGTGAAAAAGTCAGTCGGATGGTCTCTTCTTGATGTGAGAGTTCCCCCTGCTGTCTGTGAATTAACCCTATCTTACCCTTATTGTGGCAGGAAGGGTTTTACTTTTTTCATTGAAAAATAAAATAAAAAGCAAAAAAATAAAAAAAATTATAGTGAAAATTTTTTAAGTGAATTGAAGAAAATAAAACTAAAAAAGTTATAGTTATTAGTTTTAGCAATAGTATAGCAGACTATGTACACACACATTTTTCCCCTTTAACGGCAATAGAACACGTTATTGGGAAGCGACATCTATTAATTTTATTTCTTTGTAAAAGAAGGGAAACATTACATTCCCACCATGAAACTAAATAAGCAAAATGTAATGCACGGACGGCCAGAGACTGAACACCAGAGCAGCTCTCTAATAGCATATATACGCATGAATTTCTTTCAACATTTTCAAGACTTCTATGTGGAAATACAGAAGTCAATACATTGAGCATCGTTAAAAGAACTGCACACACTATATGCAGAGCTACCTCGTAGACACTTTATCAGTCTTATATTGCGGAATTATTTTGTGCGTGGCCTTAATATAAAGAGTCAATGAATAAAATATGTATCATTTGTCACTGTTATTTGTGCCATGCACTTCATCATTTTGTCATGGTGGCTACTAGCAATGAATATTTAGTATCTGTTTTGCTGTTCGCTGACATTGAATGCATTGCATGTGTTCACTGTTTTCATAATTTTGTTTTATTTTATATTTGTGTTTATCATCATATCCAGTATATACTATGTACTGCAGATACAGATTAAAAATATGTACAGTGATGCAAAGTGCAAATTTTTGATGAATTTACAATTGTTTCATTATGTGAAAAAAATTGTTAATAAAAGATTGTATTAAAAAAAGTTGCCCTGCACATCGCCCACTTTGTCTAACAATAGGGTGAGCTCAATGCACAGGAAATTAGACAGTAACCACCGACTTCAGTGGAAGCTGTAAATAATATCTTTGCTCTGAACTCACCCTAGTGGTGACTGATTGAAATTCAGCAAATGTATGATGGGTACAGGACAAGCAGTTCAGCTCTGGGCCCACTCTCCCTATGGACATTATTGCAGCCACAGTTTGTCTCTATGGTAGGTATGAGACTGCCCATCCTACACAATATATGTGAATTTATCTATCTGTATGGTTTATTATGTAGTATGGGGGGCACCAGAGTATCTCTAGTAGACTCACGCACATACAAGAATAAAATACAAGCTCCATGAAGATGTTACCGTTGGTTGGATTCAAGCCCAGGACTATAACACTGCAAGGCAATAGTGATAACCACTGAGCACACATGTTGCCAATACTCTGTACTTTAGTGAGTCCCTGCTCACTGTGGGCTGAAGTGTAGTAGGAGGTCTCAATAATTGACAGCCTTCCCTGTATGCAGACAGAAATAGCTATCAATCACTAAGTCAGGCCCTCCAATGGAATTGCTTCTCAACCTTTTGGCTAAAATCAAGTGTAGTGTCTGTTCTTATAACAGGTCAGTAGTGGAAACTGGCATGGAGCTGATCTATACACATTGGAAGTTTTTGGGTGTATGCAGGTTAGCTGATGGCTACCTATAGGTGACCTGGACCCTCTGGATCAAAGTCATGAGCTGAATTGTTTGAAAAGTCTGAGGAGCAGAGGTACCCCAGGAGTGGTGACCCTGGCGTGCCTGAACTCACTAGGAGTGGGAGCCTACTGTATGATGGCACATGTAAACTGCCCTATACTTTCTCACATTTTGAGCACACTCACTTCTGCCCAGGTCACTTTCTGGCTTGCCAAGGTGAGTAGTGTTTATAATTCCAGCCTATAATGGAACACATTCACTTTATTTTATATTTTACTGTGTGCTCAATGTCCATGTTTGTTTGTCGCAAGGACTTTCCAGGGTGTTGTGCCCTTATGGTTTACCTTCTGTAGGCCTAGGGAAAATGTGTGTGACCATCAAGTTCCTCACCCTCCTGCAACCCTTTGGCCCGGATGTGGGGGAGCCAGACCTAGACTGAGGTCCCTGGCCAACACATTGGGTGGAAGCTGGAGCACGACTGTCTCTTCCTAGTTTTTGGCCAAGGATGGCCACCAGCCCCTGATCCTTGCAGGGCCATTTGACTCTTAAGGATAGGAATTGGTTTATGGGAGGCTTTCTCTTAAGGGGAGGGCTTGTGACAGACTGCATTCGTGTGCACTTTTTTGGGTGGCACACTGTATTTTCTTGCACTTGGGTGAACAAAGTCAATCTGTGGCTTTCAAAAAAAAAAAAATTCAAACTAGACGTGAAAAGTACAAGTTACTATAAATGTAATATTTTCCCATAAAATTATCCATTATTCTACTGACCACCTATGGGGCTAGGACTATACTCCTCAGTATACTGGCTTTACCTTTTTTTTGTGAACAATAATTTTTATTCAAAAGTTTGACAAAGGAAATGACATTGTGCAAATTAACAATCCAAGTAACAAAGTGGAGATTGTACATCTGAATAGCACAATATAAAATAAGGTGAAAGGTACATAACATACATAAAGTGGATAATAATGTAAATATTAAGTATAAAGTAAGGTAGAAAGTAAGGTAGAAGGTTACCTTCAAAAGGGACATTTAAAGAAACTAATCATAGCAGTGTCAAGAAAATAATGCCCGACTAATTGTGCATGTGCAGATTTCTTAAGATCTAATAAATGAGTTCGTGTCAATCTTACACATTTGACTGTCTAACCACAACTTCCAAGAATCTTTAAATTGTGACTTTTTGTTTCTAGAAGAAGCCCAAATTCCTTCATAGACACAATTGTTATCAAGCATTCTGGAAACTCTATTGATAGTAGGGATAGAGTCCAATCTCCAACAGGCTGCAATTCTACTCCGGGTAGCAATAATGGGTAGGCAATGAGTTCAGTCCTATGGACAAAAGGGCTAGCTCTGGAGATGGAGATATCTGAACGCTCACAATATTTGAGACAAGAGCGAAAAACCTCGACCCATAATTGTTTAACATGAAAACAATCCCACCACATATGAAGGTAAGTACCCGTATCCCTATGACATCTCCAACAGAGCGAGGGGAAGCTAGGAAAAATAGCGTTAAGAGAAGCAGGGGTTCTATACCACCGATAAAGAATTTTCCTAGCTACTTCCAAATGATCAGCACATCTGGTAAATTTGGAAGTGACGGAAAAAACTTCTTTCCATTCTTTTAAAGAAATGGTCTTATTTAGGTCTGAATTCCATGACTCTAACAGTTTTAATAAAGGGTCTATACTGTGACATTTCAGAAGTTGGTATCCGATAGTAATCCCTTTGTCTGCTGTGTTTGTTGAAAATAACCAAGTGTGCAATTTCTTGTCTGTAGGAGCACAAGAAAAAAAAGAGGGGAATTTAATAAGTGTCTGAGTTGGAGGAATTTGTAAAATTCTTTGTTGGAGATGCCATACGACCCATGTATATGAGCGAAATCAACCAATACTCCTCTTTACCAAAGTTGTGAAATTTTTGTTAAGTCGGCTTGTTCCCAGCGTTTCAAAGAAAGATCAGGGATAGCAAGTTCACAGATTTTGAGAGGAGCATCCATCATTGATATAGGTAGACATTTTTCAACTCTAGTAATTTGTTACCAGATTTTGGAAATAGCAGAGATGGATAACAATGGTGACTTAAGTGGGGAACCAAAAATGCTTTGTGTCAATAAATATAGATATATGTTCGCTGAGTTCAAAAAACTTTTTTCAATAAGTACCCATTTTTTGGAATCATCAGGTATAATCAATGACCTAAGTTGGGATAGGATATTTGCCTTATAATAATGAGAAATCGAGGGGAAGTTGAGGCCACCTTGAACAAAGGGTTTGTATAGTATAGAAGCTTTGACCCTAGGCTTATGTTTACCCCAAGAATAATGGTGGATTACTGATTGTAACTTTTTCAGGAAGTAGTCTGGTACCGAGATCGGCACATTTCGGAATATATATAAAATTTTTGGAAGGATCACCATTTTGATGGCTGCTATTTTCCCCAACCAAGACAGAGAGTGAAGGCGAAGAATGTCTAAGCTCATTTTAATTCTATCCAGTAAAGGTAAGTAGTTATGATTAAATAGGTTACTAGTGGGACAGGTGAGTTGTATCCCTAAGTATTTGAGAGAGCCTTGTGCCCATGTAAAATCTTGAGAGGCTGAAATCTCTGCCTTTGCATGGTGTGTTAAACCTAAATCCAGCATTTGTGATTTATTAGCATTTATTTTGTAGTATGAGGCCTGTCCAAATTTATGAATAATATGGCAGGTAGGGAAGAAGTCGGATTGGGGGTGATAATTAGAACATCATCGGCAAAAAGTCCTATCCGGTGTTCTTGTCCACCTGCTTTCAGACCTTTTATGTCAGGATTAGTTCTTATGTGTTCTGCGAAGGGCTCCATAGTCAAGGCAAAAATTAGCGGGGACATGGGGAAGCCTTGTCTAGTTCCATTTTTTATAACAAATGGTCCAGACAAGAAGTTGGATGTGTAAACTGATGCACTAGGATTTGAATATAAAGCCATTACAGCATTTAGATAAAATCTGTTGAAGCCAAATTTTATTAATGGCTCTGGTACATAACCCCAATGTATTCTGTCAAACGCCTTCTCCGCATCCAGTGAGAGGAGCAGAGAAGGCGTTGGAGATAACCGGGCTACATCAATTAAATCTATAAATCTTCTAGTTCCGTCTGACGACAGCCTATTGGGAACAAAGGCAATTTGATCACTATTAATCAGGGAGGGGAGTAGATTATATAGTCTATCGGCTAATATTTTTGCATAAATTTTGATATCCGAATTAAGTAGGGATATGGGGCGAAAGTTGGCCGGAGTATTAGCTGTTTTGCCTGGTTTTGGTAATGTTATAATGAGGGCATGTAGCATATCTCTCGGGACAGAATCAAGGGAAGCGATCAAATTGAAAGTACGTACAAGATAAGGAGATAATATTTTGGAGAAAGTTTTATAATATTCATTTGAGAGTCCATCCGGACCTGGTGATTTATTGAGTTTCAATGAGTTGATGGCTTTAACAACTTCGGATTCAGATATTTTTTCATTTATAGCTGACCTTTGAATGGGTGTCAAGGAGGGGAGAGAAATCTCATTAAGAAATCTAGAGATGGTATCGGGGTTTGGTTGAAAAGTTTCTGGGGATTTGTTAAGGTTATATAATTTGGAGTAAAAGTTCGCAAATTCATCCGCAATTCATTTGGGATTAAGAATTTTACCGCCTCTCTCATCATACAAAAACAGGATTTTGGTTTTCAATTCTTTCTTCCTGATCCTATTTGCTAGGAGCTTAGATATTTTATTTCCTTGCCAGTATTGATCAGCTTTTAATTTACGAAGGTGGAGTTCATATTTATTGTGAAGATGGAGATATAGCTCATGTCTAGCTTTCTTCAACTGAGAGCCTATTATAGGATCTAGGGAGGACTTATGTTTCTTCTCTAAATCTCGGATTACAGATGTTAAGGTATCAGTGGTTTTTTGGCGCATCTTTTTTTGAGTAGCTGCGTTTTAATAGGTGACCTCGTATATAGGCTTTGTGAGCGCACCATAAAGTCGTGTCAAGTACTGAGTTATTATCATTTAAGAGAAAATATTCCATAAGGGAATTTTTAATGTTATTACTAATGGAGGCTGACTGTAGTAGAGAGTTATTCATTCTCCAAGGAGAGTATACTGTGTTAGAATATTGGTCTTTGATTGTTAATGTAATAGGAGCGTGATCCGACCAGGTTATGTTATGTATGCTGGAGGAAATAATCTCCTGAAGCAACCATTTGTCTACAATAGTTAGATCTATTCTTGAAAAGGAATTGTGGGGGTTAGAGTAAAAGGTATAGTCCCTTTCATTTGCATGGAGGACCCGCCATGTATCATATAATCCCTCCTCGAATAGGTATTCTTGGAAAGAAGAGGTTTTGGATGTTTGTGGTAACTGTGGTGATTTATCTAATATAGGATTAGGACACAAGTTAAAATCACCACAAACTAGAAACAATCCTTGTTTGATATCCTGAGCTAGGCTAATGGTTTTCCTAATAAACCTAAGCTGATGTTTATTAGGGGCATATATATTTAATAGAGTATAGCGAGTGTTGTTGATATCACATATAATAAACATGTATCTGCCTTTTTCGTCTATTATAGTATTGTGGAGAATAAAGGCGATTGAATTCCTGAAACCTATCAGCACTTCGCCTTTTTTATGGACAGCAGGAGAGAAGAATAGGAACGGGAAATGTTGCAATCAGTAAGTATCTGAGGCATTTAGGTGTGTTTCCTGAATACAGATAATATCACTTTTTTGTTTCTTAGCTTCAGACCATAGTTTGGTCCTTTTAAAAGGACTATTAAGTCCTTTCACATTAAAGGATAAGAGTTGTAAACCCATAATATAATTGAAATGGTGTGCTGTGGAATATTCTTATCATAAAACATGTGTAGAAGCGAGTAAAGCCAGAGAGGAAAAATATAGTGTTTGATTTTCACATACGAACAGATGCGTAGTGCAGAATACCAGGCAAATGGCGACTGGTGGAAATGTCCTGAGTTCAGAAAAAGTCATCTTGTTGTGAGTTCGGGTAACCTTCTAGAACAAATAAAAAAGAAATAGGAAAAAACAGCATGTAACCGTAAGTGCAGTAACATTACAAAGGAGGTCCAACAGGACCGCAGTCTTCAAAAAGCTGGATATTTACTTCCAGGAGGTGTGATCTATAACGTAGGATTAGAGTGCGATCTAGGATCAATATCATTGGGCAACCATATTAGGTCCGGCCAAAATAGTATTTGACCGATGCTACCAACAAGTATGAAAAGTCATATATCAGCCAAAGCGACTACCACTTTTCAGCCTACTTTTGACCATTCATGAGATAGGTTTGACATCCTTTTTCTTGGAGGTGAATCCGATGACGAGGGATCCTTGACATCATTGCGGACCTCAGGGAAAGAAAGAATCCATTTAGTGATAAAGGCTGATGCATCTTGAGGAGAATTCCAGACATATGAAGTGTTTTGATGTCTGACTATCAGTTTCACTGGATACCCCCACTTATAGGGGATGTTATTATCCCTCAAGATTTTTGTATATTGCTGAAACTCTCTTCTTTTTGTGAGAGTGGCAGGAGACAAATCAGTAAATAAAAGGACATTTTGAAATCTTTCTGGGAGAGCATCCTTTTTCACAGAGGATCTCATTAGCCTTTCCTTTACGTGGTAGAAGTGAATTCTGGCTAATACGTCTCTGGGGACTGAGGGAGCCAGTGACTTTGGTTTAGGAACGCGGTGCGCTCTATCTATGATTAGATCAGTAAGTACTAGTGGCGTCAGGGAGATATGCCACCATGAGGTGCTATAAATTCTGATAGTTGTGTGTCACTCACTGTCTCAGGGATATTTCGAAATCTGATCTTGTTCCTTCTGGAACGGTCCTCCAGATCGGCCAGTTTTAATTTAATGGCGGAAATCTCGTCCTCCACTGTATTATGGACGTCCACAAGAGAGTTGTGAGCAGTGACGAACTCCTCCATTTTATCCTCTAGGTGGGCTGTTCTTTCACCTATGGCCACAATCTCAGCGTGTATAGTAGATATAGTGTCTCTAAAGTCTCTATGTATAGACTGTTTTAATTCAGTGAGCATATCTTGCATAATGGCTACTGATATGACGGTATTCTTAGGGTTAATGGAGGTTTCAGTAGCTGATGCAGGAGATGAAGAATGTGAAGGATAATCACTCACCCTTTTATGCTTTTTGCTGTCTTGCAGGGGAGAGCTGGAGGGGTCCTGCTGTGTGCTCGGCATGTGCAGAGGCGGACTGGAGCCAGAGGATGAGGGTGAGGAGCGGGGAGTGTCTTCTATCTGGCGGAAATCTGCGCCATCATGCTTACAGGCCTTAGCTGATGAGAAGAAGGCTGTCATCTTCTGCGGCCCTGAGCCTTTCTTCTTGCCCCTTGTCATCATCTGCGGCGTCCTCGGCAGCTATGGAGGCACAGGAGGTGGTAAGTGGCTGAAAATCCCTGCTGTTGGCACTTGGCAGCGCTGTGAGACGCTTAATAGCCTGGTCTCACAGAGCCCTTCTTCTATGCGTCCGTCACGCTCGACATCCGCCCACGACCCCCGTCTTTACCTTTTATCCCCTGGTACATTCATTATGTGTCTAAGGCTCATTGCACTTTATCCATATGGGCAGTACAGCTGTTTGCTCACTGATTTAGGCTAGTGTAATCAGTACTTTGAAGAGTTCTATATAGTTTTACTATTATTTATATATGGAAAATGCAAATGTGTTCGCACTCTACATACAGCACTCTGCCCTGCCTCCATGCTGGATGAGACATTGGTGTACATTTTGGCCAAAGCGTAATAAACCACTCACCACGTCAAGGTTGCCTCATTTGAGTGGTCCCTAACACTAGTTCCCACCTGTTTATGGGCCATGACAGCCACAAAAAGTCCAGGGAATGCAGGTCAGCATGCAAGCCAAGCACACTCTGCTTTTAACCCCGTCCGGCACTTGTGCTGACTCAACCCCCCACATTTTTTCTTTGTATTATTTATATATACTGTTTATGCCACCTATATTATTCCTATTTATTATTATATGACTGCTGCGGCTACTGATATCTAAATGTATGCATGTGATACTAATAAAGGATTGATTTGATAAATAATTGTACTGTGTATATATGTGTTCATTGGTGTGGTAAATGTGCCCTAATGTATCAGTTTCACAGTGATGTCGAGCTCCTAATATTTATCCTTAGAGGAAATATGATTTTCTTATTTAAATCTGAAAGAATTGCATAAGAATTGCTTAAGACAAATATTTAACCCATTTACCTGTAGATTCTACAGAAAAGGGTTGTGCACCTTTGGGGGTATTGGCATCCCCCCTCTCCCTGCACAGATCTTCAAAGGGAAGCATACTTACCGGGCTCGACTGCTCCACTGGGTCCTGTGGATGTAAACTTCTTGTTTGACGCTTCAGCAGCCAATCGCTGACCACAATGGTGACTAACTCCCTTTGTGTCATTATAAACGGCATCGTAAGTTTGCATTTAGGGAGTGCAGTGGAGCAGCGAAACCCAATGAGCAAAGGAGCCAGGGGACAGCACAGGAAAGCAGGAAGTAGGTTTCCAGGTCTTCTCAAGAGGGAGGATTTGCAAAAAACTCCCCCCAAAGTTGCACCACCCCCTTAAAGATGATTTTCTGGTGCCCAGATGCTTCTGTAATGTAATTGCTGCTCTGTCCTTGAGAAATGCTGCATGATGGGTTTTTAAAAAACTGTAAGGTAGATATAAAGGGGATGGTTACGCTCCTGACTACTAAATTTTAGGGACACCCTGCAGTGATAAAATTGAAAGTTTTAATATATACCCATATATCTATTTCACATATATGACAATGGAGGCTGACCTAGGGATATGCATTAAAATATGTTTAGCTCCCCTATTACAAAAATTTTAAAAGAAGAACATTAGCACAGTAGTTCAAGCCTAGTGATGTGTACTACAATCTCTGGCTAGTTCTGTATAAGGTCTGTGACTGCAGGAAAACAGAGGCATTTTGCAAATACCGTACATGTTCCACAGTATTGAATCACTGCATTACTGAATTACTCTTTCTGAAACTTCTTAGAATACATACTGTATATATTGTGCTTCAATACATACAAATCTGCTTGCACCAGCTACAAGGCTATAATGTGGTTATTAATCATTATATTAATGTCATGACAGCCGCACACATTTCGAAAGAATAGAAGGAGTAGAAGCGAGGGGAGTGACAAGTCCTTATTAAGATCCATTTATCAAAGTCTCCCTTCCATATAAGTAGAGGTAACATTACAGTAAGTTTTAGTAAAATGTACTTTTAACTTTGTAGTGTATCAAAAAATACTATGCAGTGTACTGATTCCTTCAATGCCTGTAATTTGTAATAATAGAAGGGAATGCTTGTAACATTTTCTCGCATATATATATATATATATATATATATATATACACACACACAGTATCTCACAAAAGTGAGTACACCACTCACATTTTTGTAAATATTGTTTTATATCTTTTCATGGAACAACGCTGAAGATATGACACTTTGATACAATGGAAAGCAGTCAGTATACAGCTTGTATAACAGTGTAAATGTGGTGTGCCCTCAAAATAACTCAACTCACAGCCATTAATGTCTAAACCGCTGGCAACAAAAGGGAGTACACCCCTAAGTGAAAATGGACAAATTGTGCCTGAAGTGTCAATATTTTGTGTGGCTACCATTGTTTTCAAGCACTGCCTTAACTCTCTTGAGCATGGAGTTCACTAGAGCTTCACAGGTTGCCACTGGAATCCTCTTCCACTCCTCCATAATGACATCACAGAGCTGGTAGATGTTAGAGACCTTGTGCTCCTCCACCTTCCGTTTGAGGATGCCCCACAGATGCTCAATAGGGTTTATGTCTGGAGACATGCTTGGCCAGTCGAGCACCTTTACCCTCAGTTTCTTTAGCAAGGCAGTGGTCGCCTTGGAGGTGTGTTTGGGGTCGATATCGTGTTGGAATACTGCCCTGCGGCCCATTTTCCGAAGGGAGGGAATCATGCTCTGCTTCGGTATGTCACAGTACATGTTGGCATTCATGGTTCCCTCAATGAACTGTACCTGTAGCTTCCCACAGCCGGCAGGACTCATGGAGCCCCAAACCATGACACTCCCAGCACCACACTTGTCTTTGTACTCCTCACTAGAGATGTCCCGAACTATTCGCCGGCGAATAGTTCAAGGCGAACATAGCTTGTTCGTGTTCGCCGCGGCGGGCGAACATATGCGATGTTCGGTCCGCCCCCTATACGTCATCATTGAGCAAACTTTGACCCTGTACCTCACAGTCAGCAGACACATTCCAGCCAATCAGCATACCCTCCCTCCCAGACCCTCCCACCTCCTATCAAATAGCAAGGACAGCATCCATTTTAGGGACAGCATCCATCTTAGATTCATTCTGAAGCTGCAGTGTCGCAAATTTGACTAAGTTGTAATCGCAATGCGATTAATACGGGTTATATTAATCGCATTGCGAATTCAACTTAGAGCTGGGTTCCTAATGGTTGTTGTATTGCTAGAATATAATGAAGATTGAGAATATAGTGCTATATCCGTTATATTTGTCAATTCTAGCAATACAACCATTAGGAACTCAGATCTAAGTTGTAATCGCAATGCGATTAATACAGGTTATATTAATCGCATTGCGAATTCAACTTAGAGCTGGGTTCCTAATGGTTACAGTGGCGTTGCTATGGCTGGTGTCACCCGGTGCGGTAGAAAATGGTGTCACCCCTGCCCCCGCCCCCCCCCCCCCTTACCCCCGAAGCCATAATAAAGAGATAAAGAGAGAACAAAAGAATTCACTAAGTCAGCTCTAATCAGATATCTGCATAGACCCAGAGTCTTGGTCTATGTGCAGATATCTGATTGGAGCTGACTTCTTATTTTCTCTTTTGCACATAAACGTTTAAACTATATTCCTTAGTAAAAATGACCAGTCCACACCATGTGGGTCTAGATTTATGAGGGCCCCCCTGAGCAAAGATTAGTAAATGTGGCCGGGTGGCCCCAGCCCACAGTTCAACCCAACCCCTTATGTCTCCTGGCCTGGGGCCGTCTCTATAATAATCCACAGTAATTTATGAATGGGGTTAGGTTATTAACTTATTATTATTGAAGTATAATTTGGTCTATAAAGTCAGAGCCGCTCTACCTACCTCCTCCTCCCGGCACCAGAGACTCCTGCAGGGCAGCTGCCGCGGCGCCCCGCCACTCACTAGGCTGCAGTGAGTCACACCCCCGTCCCCCTTTACCACGTGACGGAAAAGACCAATACAACCATTATGAACTCAGACCTAAGTTGTAATTGCAATGCGATTAATACAGGTTATATTAATCGCATTGTGAATTCAACTTAGAGCTGGGTTCCTAATGGTTGTATTGCTAGAATATAACGAAGATTGAGAATATAGTGCTATATTCGTTATATTCGTCAATTCTAGCAATACAACCATTAGGAACTAGCTCTAAGTTGAAATCGCTATGCGATTAATGCAGGTTATATTAATCGCATTGTGAATTCAACTTACCACACTCTGCGTCAACTACGTAATTTTACATTGGAGTTTTGCCATGGATCTCCCTCCGGCATGCCACAGTCCAGGTGTTAGTCCCCTTGAAACAACTTTTCCATCACTATTGTGGCCAGAAAGAGTCCCTGTGGGTTTTAAAATTCGCCTGTCTATTGAAGTCTATGGCGGTTCGCCCGTTCACGAACATTTGCGGAAGTTCGCGTTCGCCGTTCGCGAACGGAAAATTTTATGTTCGCGACATCTCTACTCCTCACCTGGTTGTCGCCACACACGCTTGACACCATCTGAACTAAATAAGTTTATCTTGGTCTTATCAGACCACAGGATATGGTTCCAGAAATGCATGTCCTTAGTCTGCTTGCCTTTAGCAAGCTCTTTGCGGGCTTTCTTGTACATCATCTTTAGTAGACCAATTTGATTCAGTGAGCAGCATATAAGCAGTGATAGACTGACCCCCAAATCCTTTAACCTCTGAGGAAATGCTGGCAGCACTCATACGTCTATTTTGAAAAGACAACCTCTGGAAATGATGCTGAGCACGTGCACTCAACTTCTTTGGTTGACCATGGTGAGGCCTGTTCTGAGTTGAATCTGTCTTGTTAAACCGCTGTATGGTCTGGGCCACTGTGCTGCAGCTCAGTTTCAGGGCGTTGGCAATCTTCTTATAGCCTAGGCCATCTTTATAGAGAGCAACCATTCTTTTTTTCAGATCCTTAGAGAATTATTTGCCATGAGGTGTCATGTTGAACTTCCAGTGACCAGTATGAGACAGTTTGAGAGCAATAACACCAAATTTAACACACCTGATACCTTGTAACACTAACGAGTCACATGACATAGGGGAGGGAAAATGGTTAATTGGGCACAATTATGGCCATTTTCACTTAGGGGTGTACTCAATTTTGTTGCCAGCGGTTCAGACATTAATGGCTGTGTGTTGAGTTATTTTGACGGCACACCAATTTACACAGGTATACAAGCTGTACTCTGACTACTTTACATTGTATCAAAGTGTCATATCTTCAGTGTTGTCCCATGAAAAGATAGAATAAAATATTTACAAAAATGTGTAATGGGGTGTACTTACTTTTGTGAATTACTGTATATACAGTACAGACCAAAAGTTTGGACACACCTTCTCATTCAAAGAGTTTTCTTTATTTTCATGACTATGAAGGCATCAAAACTATGAATTAACACATGTGGAATTATATACATAACAAACAAGTGTGAAATAACTGAAAATATGTCATATTCTAGGTTCTTTAAAGTAGCCACCTTTTGCTTTGATTACTGCTTTGCACACTCTTGGCATTCTCTTGATGAGCTTCAAGAGGTAGTCCCCTGAAATGGTCTTCCAACAGTCTTGAAGGAGTTCCCAGAAGATGCTTAGCACTTGTTGGCCTTTTGCCTTCACTCTGCGGTCCAGCTCACCCCAAACCGTCTCGATTGGGTTTCAGGTCCGGTGACTGTGGAGGCCAGGTCATCTGGCGCAGCACCCCATCACTCTCCTTCATGGTCAAATAGCCCTTACTTTCAAAGTTTTCCCAATTTTTCGGCTGACTGACTGACCTTCATTTCTTAAAGTAATGATGGCCACTCTTTTTCTTTACTTAGCTGCTTTTTTTCTTGCCATAATACAAATTCTAACAGTCTATTTAGTAGGACTATCAGCTGTGTATCCACCTGACTTCTCCTCAACGCAACTGATGGTCCCAAACCCATTTATAAGGCAAGAAATCCCACTTATTAAACCTGACAGGGCACACCTGTGAAGTGAAAACCATTTCAGGGGACTACCTCTTGAAGCTCATCAAGAGAATGCCAAGAGTGTGCAAAGCAGTAATCAAAGCAAAAGGTGGCTACTTTGAAGAACCTAGAATATGACATATTTTCAGTTGTTTCACACTTGTTTGTTATGTATATAATTCCACATGTGTTAATTCATAGTTTTGATGCCTTTAGTGTGAATCTACAATTTTCATAGTCATGAAAATAAAGAAAACTCTTTGAATGAGAAGGTGTGTCCAAACTTTTGGTCTGTACTGTATATATATATATATATATAAAAATACAAATAGTGCAGCAGCACAGTCAGATGAGATGTACCGGGTGCAAACTCCCCACAGAGGTCGGCTCTTCCTCCACGAAATATATAAAAAACGAATGATGAGGCAGCACTTCCAGTATAAGGTGAACGGGTGAGGAACCCCAACTTTATTCAAGCGACGTTTCGGCCTGCTCAATGAGGCCTTTCTCAAGCTACATAACAGTGCATATGACAGGGTATAAATACATCCCCCAATCAGTACAATTCAATTACAATCAGTGGTTAGGCGTGACTACAAACCAGTCACGTGATCATTAACCATTTAAACACATGACATAGGTGTATAGTAAACATTCTCATGTTGTGAGCATACAAACATTTCATAAGTGATCTATGATGCCAAAATAATAGTATAGCGAGATAAATCTCTGTGTATCCATTACATTTAAATAGAATATGCATCTCTCTCCATTTAATATGTGATTAACCATATCGAACACTGTGCAAAACGTGTTAGGTACATACAGGGTTAAAAACATATGTTGCTGGTACAGCCGTACCTTAACACAGATTAAAAACATCAGGACGGAGCTCACCATACTTGAGTGCTTGGAACCGGCCGGCATTGGCGTCCCCTCGTCTGCGATGCGCATGCGCCGAGCCCGACGCCATTGGCCACGCCCCCCGATACAGCCGCGCTCACACGTGACAGCTCCATGGACCGCAGCGTCATCCCCTGGAGCGCACCGCAGGGAAAACAGCAGAAAGGGGAGGGAGGGTCAAGGCATGTGACTCAGCGTCAGACGCATAGCACTTGGGGGTGTGCCGAAGTGACCATGGTGATGTAAACAGTACGGAGACCTGCGGGCATACGCACCATAACTAGGACCCTTATATAAGCGTATAGTCCAGGTCCCAATACACCTATAGGTGCATTTAGTCAGCTCAGCGGGTAGGCGATCTAGCTCTGCCAGCGCACCCAGAGCGACCGCCCAATTCACACTGGCCTTCCCCAATGCACCTTATTAATGTGTGGTTACGATGGGACACACCTCCCATCTACCTACACCTCTAGCACTGATGTGTGTAGGAAAACTCCACCAGCTCCCAGTGTGTGGCTAGTGAAATCACACCCCATCAGTACCAATAAGAGAACTATCAGATGTCAATAATTAAAAAATGCTTCATGCCAGTGATCCAGGTCATCAGTCGCAGTCCCGCAAGTCTCCACATAATGGTCACTATCACGCTCTGGTATCCAAGGTCATTAGGCGGCTCCATCCAGTACATAGACAAAGGCTCATCAAGATCATCAAAAGTCATCTAGAATGAATGAAAAATTGTATCAATATACATTGTTTATTTAATCAGACACATTAGCACTGTTTATATGTCTCCCACACCAGACAGAGTGGTCAAGGACCCCCACGTCGGCGTGCGCTGCACCTATCCATCACCCACATAATTCCCATCTACATTCTGCATTAAGGCCGTCAGGCTTCAGTGTCCGTAACCTATATTCCACATAATCTCACGTTGCTTAAGTAATCTTTCCCTGTTACCTCCCCGTTTGAGTGGGGGATATGATCTATCACCCTAAACTTGAGATCTTTCTCACCGTGACCTGCCTCAATGAAGTGCTTGGGCACGGGAAGGTCTCTCCTTTTTTGCCTAATCGAGTACCTGTGATAGTTCATTCTCGTCTTTGACCTCACAAGTGTCTCCCCCACATAAAAAAGATTGCAGGGGCAAGACAAGAGATAAATCACGAATGAACTATCACAGGTTAAGAATGTCGTATTTCAAATTCCTTCTTCGTTATTGGGTGTGTGAATTGCTCACCTTTTAGCATATAGCTACAGTTTACGCAACCTAAACATGGGTAGCATCCGTATTTCTTACGACCTAAATAGGTCTGGATAGGGGTTTTACCCCCTGTCACCTCAGCTTTGACTAGCTTATCTCTCAGGCTCGGTGCTCGCCTGTAGGACATCAGAGGAGGTACGGAGAATTCTTTAACCTTTTTAAAGTTGCTGTACAGTATTGGCCAGTGCTTTTTGATAGCGTCTGCTACCTGATAGCTACCCTCCGTGAAAGTTGAGATGAACGGCACTCTAATCTGTTTGTTAATGTCTTACGGGGTCCTTGATTCCAGTTCATCCCGCTGTCTCTGAACTAGTCTTCTAGGATATCCCCTATTGACAAACTTGTCCGCCATTTGCGACAATCTCGTGTCACGTGTCTTGGGGTCTTTAACAATACGTTGCACACGGAGAAACTGGCTCCGTGGCAAGGTTTTGACCATGGACCGTGGGTGACAGCTCTCGAACTTCAACAACTTGTTGCAGTCCGTCGGCTTAGTGTATAAGTCGGTCACAAGTATAGTACCTTGTTTGATCACCATGGTATCCAAAAATTGGACCTGCTCGGTGGAGTATGTTAGAGTAAACTGTATATCTGGGTCTATTGTATTCAAAAAAATGTGGAAATCGGCCACTCACTTTCAGTGCCGTCCCAGATGACAAAGACATCGTCTATGTATCTCACCACCCCCGCACAAGGCTGAAGTGGTGGGACACATAGACGTGCTCAGCCTCCAGGCCCGACATGAAGATGTTGGCGTAAGTCGGCGCCATATTCGAACCCATAGCGGTTCCCCGCTGTTGTAAAAAATAACCATCCTGAAAAGCAAAATAATTGTACCTCAAAACTACAACCGAGCAGGTCCAATATGAACTCTCTACATTCATCAGTATACTGGGTGGAAACCAGACATTTCCTGACTGCCTCTACACCCCTATCATGATCTATAGAGGTGTAGAGGCTCACCACATCAAAGGAGACCAGCAGGATCTTATCCGTCACTTCCACCTCAGCAATCCTGTTAAGGAAGTCACCTGTGTCACGTATGTAGGATCTAGCTCCTACAGCAAACACTCTCAGTATTTATCCAGGAAGATGGCTACATTAGAGAACACAGACTCCCTCCCGGAGACAATGGGTCTCCCCGGGGGGTTCTGTAAACTCTTATGAATTTTAGGTAACACATACATCAATGGTGTTTTCGGGTGTGTTTATCAATAGATACTTGTAAAGAGCTTCATCGATCAAACCTCCTACTCTGGCTCTATCAAGTATATTAGTGATAACCTTCATCACCTCAAATTTAGGGTCATGATTCAGCTGTCTATACACCAGCGGGTCTCCCGCTGCCTCTGTATCTCTGAGACGTACCATTGGGTGTCCATCACAACAACGGCACCCCCCTTGTCGGCCGGTTTGACCGTGAGGGAGCCGTTGTTGCAAAGTTCACCCAATGCACGTATCTCAGCTGACTTCATATTAGGGTGCTTGAGCCCCCTTTCAGACAATAAGTCTTTCAGATGCTCAATATCCACCCTCACTGCATTGATAAATGCGTCTATGGCCGGGACTCTTAATCTGCGGTGTGAAGTCACTCTTGGCGTGTAGGCCCACACCCCGAAGAGAGAGTTCACAACCGTGCTCAGTGTCGCCACCAGTCGCATGCTGATTATTCTCAGAAAACCACACTTTCAGCTTGATGCTTCTAAAAATTTTTGCAGATCTACTTCAAGCTGATACCAATCAACTCCCACTGCAGGGCAAAATGTTAACCCCTAGATAGGAGCTCTGTTTGTGCATCAGTCAAAACATGGGAAGAAATATTTACCACTAGGATTCCTTTTCCTTAGTGGCCGATTCCTTACATCCGTTGTTCTTTTTCTCCATTTGTATTGTCTCTGTCCACCACGTCTTGGTCCTTTTGGATCCATGGCAGGACCTAAAAAATCATCTCCATGTCGCTGTGTATGTAAGTGTGGCTCCATCCTCATTTGTAGATGCCATCTCTTCCTAGGGTTGGTGTAGCTTTTTTTTATTATTGGTTGGCACTGGGGTTACCATAATAGGGTTGTCTTCTTTGGCCTTTTGGATCTTGCCAGGTATACACATTACCACGTCGGTAATCCTCCTCATCACGCAACCATTTGCGCCGTTTGATAGCCTCCTGTTCTCTCCTGAATTTCTCCAGATAAGCAGAGCAGTTAGTCAGATAGGTATCATAGTCCTGTATAGGGAGGGCCTCTTTAAGCTTGTTGACAGCTTTATCAAGATGCTCCCGTACACTGCCCAATTCATGTTGCAAAAATTCCAGGTTCAACAGTATCACATCCAGGGCATACTTATTTGAGATTTGTGTGAATTTCTGTGCAAACTTACTGTCAGCTGGGAACAGACTCGGCTTCAATGGAGCGCATTCCCCTTGGTATTCTGTGCGATTTGTAATATTCCGCTAGGGTTGCTAGATGTAGCTCCATCGAAGCCAGCCTTTTACCATCAGCCTCATAGCCTTTCTTTAGCTCTGTAACAGATGGGGTGGATAAAAACGTGCAATCGCTCACCAAGTCGTGGAGGATCCTCTCCTCATCCTGTCTGGTATAGGAGAACACATCAAGCGGGTCCCTCTCAGACGAATCATGCATTTTTTCTCAGTGCTAAGCTGCTAAGTCTTATATAAAAATACAAATAGTGCAGCAGCACAGTCAGATGAGATGTACCGGGTGCAAACTCCCCACAGAGGTCGGCTCTTCCTCACGAAATATATAAAAAACGAATGATGAGGCAGCACTTCCAGTATAAGGTGAACGGGTGAGGAACCCCAACTTTATTCAAGCGACGTTTCGGCCTGCTCAATGAGGCCTTTCTCAAGCTACATAACAGTGCATATGACAGGGTATAAATACATCCCCCAATTAGTACAATTCAATTACAATCAGTGGTTAGGCGTGACTACAAACCAGTCACGTGATCATTAACCATTTAAACACATGACATAGGTGTATAGTAAACATTCTCATGTTGTGAGCATACAAACATTTCATAAGTGATCTATGATGCCAAAATAAATAGTATACGTCTCAGAGATACAGAGGCAGCTGGGAGACCCGCTGGTGTATAGACAGCTGAATCATGACCCTAAATTTGAGGTGATGAAGGTTATCACTAATATACTTGATAGAGCCAGAGTAGGAGGTTTGATCGATGAAGCTCTTTACAAGTATCTATTGATAACACACCCGAAAACACCATTGATGTATGTGTTACCTAAAATTCATAAGAGTTTACAGAACCCCCCGGGGAGACCCATTGTCTCCGGGAGGGAGTCTGTGTTCTCTAATGTAGCCATCTTCCTGGATAAAATACTGAGAGTGTTTGCTGTAGGAGCTAGATCCTACATACGTGACACAGGTGACTTCCTTAACAGGATTGCTGAGGTGGAAGTGACGGATAAGATCCTGCTGGTCTCCTTTGATGTGGTGAGCCTCTACACCTCTATAGATCATGATAGGGGTGTAGAGGCAGTCAGGAAATGTCTGGTTTCCACCCAGTATACTGATGAATGTAGAGAGTTCATATTGGACCTGCTCGGTGTAGTTTTGAGGTACAATTATTTGCTTTTCAGGATGGTTATTTTTTACAACAGCGGGGAACCGCTATGGGTTCGAATATGGCGCCGACTTACGCCAACATCTTCATGTCGGGCCTGGAGGCTGAGCACGTCTATGTGTCCCACCACTTCAGCCTTGTGCGGGGGTGGTGGAGATACATAGACGATGTCTTTGTCATCTGGGACGGCACTGAAAGTGAGTTGGCCGATTTCCACATTTTTTTGAATACAATAGACCCAGATATACAGTTTACTCTAACATACTCCACCGAGCAGGTCCAATTTTTGGTACCATGGTGATCAAAACAAGGTACTATACTTGTGACCGACTTATACACTAAGCCGACGGACTGCAACAAGTTGTTGAAGTTCGAGAGCTGTCACCCACGGTCCATGGTCAAAACCTTGCCACGGAGCCAGTTTTCTCCGTGTGCAACGTATTGTTAAGACCCCCAAGACACGTGACACGAGATTGTCGCAAATGGCGGACAAGTTTGTCAATAGGGGATATCCTAGAAGACTAGTTCAGAGACAGCGGGATGAACTGGAATCAAGGACCCCGTAAGACATTAACAAACAGATTAGAGTGCCGTCATCTCAACTTTCACGGAGGGTAGCTATCAGGTAGCAGACGCTATCAAAAAGCACTGGCCAATACTGTACAGCAACTTTAAAAAGGTTAAGAATTCTCCGTACCTCCTCTGATGTCCTACAGGCGAGCACCGAGCCTGAGAGATAAGCTAGTCAAAGCTGAGGTGACAGGGGGTAAAACCCCTATCCAGAACCTATTTAGGTCGTAAGAAATACGGATGCTACCCATGTTTAGGTTGCGTAAACTGTAGCTATATGCTAAAAGGTGAGCAATTCACACACCCAATAACGAAGAAGGAATTTGAAATACGACATTTCTTAACCTGTGATAGTTCATTCGTGATTTATCTCTTGTCTTGCCCCTGCAATCTTTTTTATGTGGGGGAGACCACTTGTGAGGTCAAGACGAGAATGAACTATCACAGGTACTCGATTAGGCAAAAAAGGAGAGACCTTCCCGTGCCCAAGCACTTCATTGAGGCAGGTCACGGTGAGAAAGATCTCAAGTTTAGGGTGATAGATCATATCCCCCCACTCAAACGGGGAGGTAACAGGGAAAGATTACTTAAGCAACGTGAGATTATGTGGATATATAGGTTACGGACACTGAAGCCTGACGGCCTTAATGCAGAATGTAGATGGGAATTATGTGGGTGATGGATAGGTGCAGCGCACGCCGACGTGGGGGTCCTTGACCACTCTGTCTGGTGTGGGAGACATATAACAGTGCTAATGTGTCTGATTAAATAAACAATGTATATTGATACAATTTTTCATTCATTCTAGATGACTTTTGATGATCTTGATGAGCCTTTGTCTATGTACTGGATGGAGCCGCCTAATGACCTTGGATACCAGAGCGTGATAGTGACCATTATGTGGAGACTTGCGGGACTGCGACTGATGACCTGGATCACTGGCATGAAGCATTTTTTAATTATTGACATCTGATAGTTCTCTTATTGGTACTGATGGGGTGTGATTTCACTAGCCACACACTGGGAGCTGGTGGAGTTTTCCTACACACATCAGTGCTAGAGGTGTAGGTAGATGGGAGGTGTGTCCCATCGTAACCACACATTAATAAGGTGCATTGGGGAAGGCCAGTGTGAATTGGGCGGTCGCTCTGGGTGCGCTGGCAGAGCTAGATCGCCTACCCGCTGAGCTGACTAAATGCACCTATAGGTGATTGGACCTGGACTATACGCTTATATAAGGGTCCTAGTTATGGTGCGTATGCCCGCAGGTCTCCGTACTGTTTACATCACCATGGTCACTTCGGCACACCCCCAAGTGCTATGCGTCTGACGCTGAGTCACATGCCTTGACCTCCCTCCCCTTTCAGCTGTTTTCCCTGCGGTGCGCTCCAGGGGATGACGCTGCGGTCCATGGAGCTGTCACGTGTGAGCGCGGCTGTATCGGGGGGCGTGGCCAATGGCGTCGGGCTCGGCGCATGCGCATCGCAGACGAGGGGACGCCAATGCCGGCCGGTTCCAAGCACTCAAGTATGGTGAGCTCCGTCCTGATGTTTTTAATCTGTGTTAAGGTACGGCTGTACCAGCAACATATGTTTTTAACCCTGTATGTACCTAACACGTTTTGCACAGTGTTCGATATGGTTAATCACATATTAAATGGAGAGAGATGCATATTCTATTTAAATGTAATGGATACACAGAGATTTATCTCGCTATACTATTTATTTTGGCATCATAGATCACTTATGAAATGTTTGTATGCTCACAACATGAGAATGTTTACTATACACCTATGTCATGTGTTTAAATGGTTAATGATCACGTGACTGGTTTGTAGTCACGCCTAACCACTGATTGTAATTGAATTGTACTAATTGGGGGATGTATTTATACCCTGTCATATGCACTGTTATGTAGCTTGAGAAAGGCCTCATTGAGCAGGCCGAAACGTCGCTTGAATAAAGTTGGGGTTCCTCACCCGTTCACCTTATACTGGAAGTGCTGCCTCATCATTCGTTTTTTATATATATATATATATATATATAATACCACAAATATTGCAGCAGCACAGTCAGATGTTGTGCACTGGGTGCAAAAAATCCTCACAGAGGCTGGCTTCTCCTCCAGGATATATATTCAACGAATGAAGAGGCAGCACTTCCAGTTGTTTGGTGATAGGGTGACGACCCCAAACTTTATTCCAGCAACGTTTCTGCCTTCTCAATGAGGCCTTTGTCAAGCTACAACAGTGCTATACTGTGGGGTTTATATACCCACAATCCAATACAAATTTTTGCAATTAGTGAAACCACATGTTGATAATAAAATCACATGATCATCAAAACGTCACATTATCACATGACTATCTGTGTACACATATTTTGCATGTCAAAAACCTTTATACAAAAGTTATTACATCATTCAATAGTGAAAAACCTACATCATAGGTTTTATACATATTATACATAGTGATCCGATGTGCTATATCAATATCCCTCGTGTCCAGTTTCTGATTAAACACATGTGAACTTAACAGTGCTCCATACACTAAGGGTTAAAATCAAATTCACGATGCAGCTGCATCATATTAAACTTTAAAAACTTTTTGGAACTAACCGTCATGGACCAGCCAGGCGCGCCAGCATCAGCGTCCCCCCGTCCGCCAGGCGCATGCGCCGCGTCAGGCGTCACCCGTCTACCTCCCCACGTCGCCGCGTCATCAAGCACGCACCCTGGAACGCAAATTCGCCCAGTGGAGCGCATCGTGAGCACAGCGGCGGCGGGGGGAGGGAAAGAGAAGACACATGACCGGACACACTGCCAGGGCGTCGAGGGGGCGTGTCAGTGGCTATAGTAACACAATGTACATCAATACAAAAAGAGGGGAACATCAAGGCAGTCACACAGCGCACTACAGCCCAGCCAACCTGTATCTAGATGCGCAAATGGACCCAGGAGTGGCGACCACCACATTATCAGAAAAAGAACTGACGTAGGAAGATTACAAATGGGGAAATGTGTACACATGGCAAGAACAGAGAAATCAGAGACGACAACCTAATTATGGCAACACCACTAATACCAGGAATAACAGCAGTAATCCTACCCAGAGAATGAAAACAGCTACAGAAGTGGGATCCATGCAAATGGAACAGCGGCGTGATGATCGTTTTTTAGGCCCCACTCCAGATCCAAAAGGACCAGACGTGGGGAACAAAGACAGTACAGATGGAGAAAAAGATCAGCGCACAGCAAGGAATCGGCCCACGAGGAAGAGAAATTATCAGTGGTGGTAAATATATCCTCCCATGTCTTGACAGTTGCACAGACTGAACTTTTGGCCAAGGGCCTATCATACTGCCCTGCAGTGGGTATTGACTGGTTTCAGCTTGAGGTCGACTTACAAAAGTTTTTTAGGAATATTATGTTGAAGGTCTGGTTTTCTGAGAAGCAGTCAATTGTAAATACTGATGCACGAGGTTGTGAACTCTCCCTTCACGGTGTTGGACTACACGTGAAGAGCGACTTCACGCCACAGATTAGAAGTCCAGCTATTGACACGTACATCAATGCAGTAAAGGTTGAGATAGAAGGGTTAAAAGACTCTTTACAAACCAGTGGTCTCAAGCACCCGAACATGACATCTGCTGAGATACAGGCCCTGGGTGAGCTGTGCAACAACGGCTCCCTCACAGTGAAACCCGCTGACAAAGGGGGAGCCGTTGTTGTAATGGACACCGCATGATATATCTCTGAGATTCAGAGACAATTAGGGGATGTTCTCGTGTATAAAAGGTTGAATCATGAACCTAATTTTGAGGTGATTAAAGTCATCACCAGGGTACTTGATGGAGCTAAACTAGGAGGTCTGATTGATGAGTCTTTGTACAATTTTTTACTGGTTACACACCCCAAGACACCATTAATGTACATGTTACCAAAGATTCATAAGAGCATGTGTAACCCCCCGGGGAGACCCATAGTCTCCGGGAGGGAGTCTGTGTTCTCGAATTTGGCGATCTTTCTGGACAAGATTCTTCTGCGGTTTGCCAGTTCAGCTAGATCGTACATTCAGGACACAGGAGATTTCTTAGACAGAATAGCTGGAGTTGAAGTAACACCTATGACCATACTAGCGTCTTTTGATGTGATCAGCCTCTACACCTCTATCAATCATGATAGGGGTGTGGAGGCCGTCAGGAAATGTCTGGTCTCGGCGCATTACACAGATGAATATAAGGAGTTCATAATTGACCTGCTCGGTGTAGTGCTCAGATACAATTATTTTGCTTTTCAGAATGGCTACTACCTCCAATTACGCGGAACCGCAATGGGGTCTAACATGGCGCCAACTTATGCCAACATTTTCATGTCAGACCTGGAGGCTGGGCACGTCTATGTGTCCCACAACTTCAGCCATGTGCTGGGGTGGTGGAGATACATAGATGACGTGTTCGTCATCTGGGAGGGCACTGAGGGTGAATTGACCCAGTTCCATGAATTTTTGAACAATATGGATCCTGAATTCCGGTTCACTCTGACGCACTCCACCGAGCAGGTCCAATTTTTGGACACTATGGTGAGGAAACAAGACAAGAGGTTGGTAACAGACTTGTTCATTAAACCGACGGATTGCAACAAGCTTTTGAGATTTGAAAGCTGCCACCCGCAGCCTATGGTCAAGTCTTTACCACGGAGCCAGTTCCTCCGGATCCAGCGCATTGTAAAAGATCCCAATTTAAAAAATAAAAGACTATCTGAGATGGCCGAGAAATTTCTAAACAGAGGGTACCCCAAGAGATTAATACAGAAACATCTGGATGATCTGAAACCTAGGAGCCCCAAGAGAGTGACTGAACAAGCTAGAATACCTTTTATTTCCACCTACACTGAAGGCAGTGATCAGGTAGCAAAAGTTGTTAAGAAACACTGGCCTATACTGAATAGCAACTTTGGCCATGTGAAAGAATTCACTATACCCCCCCTGATGTCTTACAGGAGAACTGACAGTCTGAGGGACAAATTGGTTAGAGCAGAGGTGGCAGGTGATAAAACCATAGTTCAGACTTATATGGGTCGGAAAAAACTTGCGAGCTATCCATGTTTGAACTGTGTAAACTGCAGCTATATGTTGAAGGGAGAAACATTTGCACACCCAGTGACCAATAGGGTGTTTGAGATCAGACATTTCTTGACTTGTGATAGTTCATTCGTCGTCTATTTGTTGACATGCCCCTGTAGTCTCCTATATGTTGGGGAGACTACCTGTGACGTGAAGACGTGAATGAACTATCACAGGTACTCCATCCGTCAAAAACGGAAAGATCTCCCGGTGCCTAAGCACTTTGTAGAAGCTGGGCACAGGGAAAAGGATCTCAAGTTCAGGGTGATAGATCATATTCCCCCACTTAAAAGGGGAGGCAATAGGGAGAAGAAGTTGAAACAACGTGAGATTATGTGGATACATAAGTTGCGCACACTTAGGCCTGAAGGTCTTAATGCTGAATGTAGATGGGAATTATGTGGATAGGTAATGTGTTACTTGCTCATCAGACGTGGAGGTGATAATATTCGTTAAGTCGAGTGGGGAGGGTATACAACAGTGCTATTTGGAATCTATTGTATGATAAATGCACTCATATACCTTTGGTCTATTCACAGATGGAAGTTTGAAGAATATAATGACCCTTTGTCTCATGATTGGACGACACCGTACATGGACCACCCCGGTGCGCTGACATAACGGTGACCAGTGGTTTATGCTAAAGAGGGACGTCGATGACAAGTCACGCATTGCACGTTAGGGAAATCCGACCTGCATCAATCTTCACTAAAATGGTATTAGATGCCAGCTCTGACCGGGAATCTAGAAGCCAGGAGTTAGTTTTATGTATACCAAGTTTTAAGTGCATGGAGATGGGATGGATCCCTCCCATTGTAACTGCACAGAATTTTCACTCTGGATGTGCATATTGACCTAGGGGGCGTCACTACGTCAGTTCTTTTACTGATAATGTGGTGGTCGCCACTCCTGGGTCCATTTGCGCATCTAGATACAGGTTGGCTGGGCTGTAGTGCGCTGTGTGACTGCCTTGATGTTCCCCTCTTTTTGTATTGATGTACATTGTGTTACTATAGCCACTGACACGCCCCCTCGACGTCCCGGCAGTGTGTCCGGTCATGTGTCTTCTCTTTCCCTCCCCCCGCCGCCGCTGTGCTCACGATGCGCTCCACTGGGCGAATTTGCGTTCCAGGGTGCGTGCATGATGACGCGGCGACGTGGGGAGGTAGACGGGTGACGCCTGACGCGGCGAATGCGCCTGGCGGACGGGGGGACACTGATGCTGGCGCGCCTGGCTGGTCCATGACGGTTAGTTCAAAAAAGTTTTTAAAGTTTAATATGATGCAGCTGCATCGTGAATTTGATTTTAACCCTTAGTGTATGGAGCACTGTTAAGTTCACATGTGTTTAATCAGAAACTGGACACGAGGGATATTGATATAGCACATCGGATCACTATGTATAATATGTATAAAACCTATGATGTAGGTTTTTCACTATTGAATGATGTAATAACTTTTGTATAAAGGTTTTTGACATGCAAAATATGTGTACACAGATAGTCATGTGATAATGTGACGTTTTGATGATCATGTGATTTTATTGTCAACATGTGGTTTCACTAATTTTCACTAATACAAAAATTTGTATTGGATTGTGGGTATATAAACCCCACAGTATAGCACTGTTGTAGCTTGACAAAGGCCTCATTGAGAAGGCAGAAACGTTGCTGGAATAAAGTTTGGGGTCGTCACCCTATCACCAAACAACTGGAAGTGCTGCCTCTTCATTCGTTGAATATATATATATATATATATAAAGAGAGAGAGAGTGAGTTATATATTATATATACATGCACTTTTCAACACAATTTTGGGTGGTCATCACAAGTTGTCAAAAATAGGGTATGGCCACATGTTCAGGTCAAGTTCCTTGATGCAGTTGTGGAAGCCAAAATCAGGAGTGAATCATAAAAGGAGAGAAAGTATTAACCCCCTTTATTCTAGAGCAGCATGTAGCGCTCAAATCACCAAGCCCGAGCTGTCAGCTTACAGCTAGGAGGTTGGAGATTATTCTGGGGACCAATGTGATTGGTCCCCACGACTGTGAGAAACCAAAGCGATCAGAGCCCCGCTTTAAGATAAACAGCGGACTTATGGTAGCAATCCTCTGGGTCCCCACCTCTACTTTCACTCTGATTTTGTGAGAGGAGAGATTGAGACCTGCAGAGAACCTGTCAGAATTGTTAGTCTGTAATTAAGAAAGTGTAAAAAAAGAAAATGATATAACAGTTTTATAAAACCTTTATTAGACATATTATGGTTAGGCCTGTTATTAAATACTGACATTAAAAATAATAATATAATTACTGTTTTTATTTTGATCCTATATATAAAAAACTAAAAAATATATTTGACTGTTTTTTCCTTTGTTCCTACATAAAAAAAAAAAAAAGTTTTACATTTATTGTTTTATTTTTGCTTATAAAATAGTACAATGGTGCAGAACTTACAGCGCAAAGCAAACTTACTCTATTTACTCTATTTTGTGCTCTTATTCGGGTAGCAACACAAAGACAGCTTCTCTTCAAAAGAGTAATATTTATGTAATGACAAAACCTCAAGTACTTTAACCACTTAAGGACCCATGACGTACATGTACGTAATTTCTTTGCGGGACTTAAAGACCCGTGACGTACATGTACTTCATGGGGATCGGGCGGGTGCAGGAGCTGCGCCCGCCTGATCCACGGCAGGGGTCCAGCAGTCACTAATAGCCGGACCCCTGCTGCATGCGCCAGCATCAGTGAAATCACCGATGCCGGCGCATTAACCCTTCATGTGCCGTGGTCAGAGCTGACCGCGGCAAATGCGATGTCGGGCGGGGATCGGCACTGCCATTGGGTCCCCGACATGGAAGGCAGCCCGATGCCTGGAGAGCCTGTGAGATCCAGCCCCCTGGATCTCACAGGCAGGAAGCTGTATGAGTAATACACACTGTATTACTCATACAGCCAATGCATTCCAATACAGAAGTATTGGAATGCATTGGAAAGGGGATCAGACCCCCAAAAGTTGAAGTCCCAGAGTGGAACAAAAAATTAAGTTAAAAAAAGTTGAAAAAATTTAGTTTTCCCCTCAAAAAATTAAAAGTTTCAAGTAAAAAAAAAGTCATTTTCCCCAAATAAAGTTACATTTTTTTTAGACATTAGGTATCACCGCGTCCACATCGACCGGCTCTATAAACATATGACATGAACTAACCCCTCAGATAAACACCTTAAATCACTAAAAGTACAACACCAAGCGATCAAAGAAGGCGTATGCCAGCAAAAATAGTACCAATCTAACCGTCCCCTCATCCCGCAAAAAATGAGCCCCTACCTAAAACAATCGCCCAAAAAAAAAAAAAAAACTATGGATCAGAATATGGAGACACTAAAACATAATTTTTTTTGTTTTAAAAATGCTGTTATTGTGTAAAACTTAAGTAAATAAAAAAAGCATAAATATTAGGTATCGCCGCATCCGTAAGAACCTGCTCTATAAAAATATCACATGACCTAGCCCCGTTTAAAAAACGGTGTAAAAAAAGCAATTTTTATCACCTTACATCACAAAAAGTGTAATAGCAAGCGATCCAAAAGTCATATGCACCCCAAAATAGTGCTAATCAAACCGTCATTTCATCCCAGAAAAATGGTAAGATAAGATAATCGCCCAAAAACTGAAAAAACGATGGCTCTCAGAATATGGAGACACTAAAACGTGATTTTATAAAAAAAATTTAAATGATATTATTAAGTAAAACTTAAATAAATAAAAAAAGTATACATATTAGGTATTGCCACATCCGTAATGACCGACTCTATAAAAATACCACATGACCTAACCCCTCAGGTGAACACCATAAAACAATTAAAATAAAAACTGTGTAAAAAAAGCCATTTTTTTGTCACCTTACATCACAAAAAGTGTAATAGCAAGTGATCAAAAAGTAATGTGCACCCCAAAATAGTGCCAATCAAACCGTCATCTCATCCTGCAAAAATCCTACCCTACCTAAGATAATCCCCCAAAAACTGAAAAAACTATGGCTCTCAGACTATGGAGACACTAAAACATGATTTTAAATAGAAAATCTGCCAAAAAAAATTCTGAAATTTCATCTTAATTTTCCATTAATTCTTGTGGAACACCTAAAGTGTTAACAAAGTTTGTAAAATCAGCTTTGTATACCTTGAGGGGTGTAGTTTCTAAAATGGGGTCACTTTTTTGAGTTTCTACTCTAGGGGTGCATCAGGGGGTCTTCAAATGTGACATGGCAGCTTAAAATGATCCCAGTGAAATCTGCTTTCCCAAAAACCATATGACGTTCCTTTCCTTCTGCGCAGTGCCGTGTGTCCGTACAACAGTTTACGACCACATATGGGGTGTTTCTGTAAACTACAGAATCAAGGCTATAAATATTGAGTTTTGTTTGGCTGTTAACCCTTGCTTTGTATTCGGAAAAAATTGATTCAAATGGAAAATCTGCCAAAAAAGTTACATTTTGAAATGTTATCTCTATTTTCCACTAATTCTTGTGGAACACCTAAAGGGTTAACAAAGTTTGTAAAATCAGTTTTGAATACCTTGAGGGGTGTAGTTTGTAAAATGGGGTCATTTTGGGTGGTTTCTATTATGTAAGCCTCACAAAGTGACTTCAGACCTGAACTGGTCCTGAAAAAGTGGGTTTTAGAAATTTTCAGAAAAATTGCAAGATTTGCTTCTAAACTTCTAAGCCTTCTAACGTCCCCCGCCCCCCAAAAAAATGCCATTCACAAAATGATCCAAACATGAAGTAGACATATGGAGAATGTAAAGTAATAACTATTTTTGGAGGTATTACTATCTATTATAAAAGTAGAGAAATGGAAATTTTGAAATTTGCGAATTTTTTAAAAAAAATTGTGAATTTGGAATTTTTTTATAAATAATTTTTTTTTTTTGGACTCGATTTTACCACTGTCATGAAGTACAATACGTGATGAGTAAACATTCTCAGAATGGCTTGGATAATTAAAAGCGTTTTAAAGTTATCACCACATAAAGTGACATATGTCAGATTTGCAAAAAATGTCCGGGTCCTTAAGATGAAATATGGCAGGGTCCTGAAGGGGTAAATGCTTTTGTCGCAACTCCCCGTAGTCCAATGGTGGAAGCCACAGTTGCTGAAAGCACAAATGTGTAAAGTGGCGGTCATGTACTACCACCAAATCCTTTTTGGGACTCTGCAGCAAATTCTTTCCCTCAGGTTCCTCAATTTACGGAAACTCTGAGCATAAACATCGATATGACAGATTTTGCCCCATTTGATTATTTTGAATTCATTTTTACAGGTGCGCTTTTACAATGAATTGTGGACAAGGCAAACTATGTGAGGCAATTTTTTTCACAGAAATCTTCATCCTGTTATGTAACGGTCTGGGCTTTCACAAATCTCTGTGAAATTAAAAATGTTTTTAGGGCTTGTTTTGAACTTGGGCATAGTAAAAAAAATAATAACGTGGTTTATATATTGCAAAAATGTGGAAAATCCTCCAAGATATGATGCAGATGTGATCACTTCACAAATTGAGACATTTCTAAAATCCTACACTCTTGATGTGAACTTGAGTATTGAGTCCCTTCTAGGTTTTAAGGGGTGACTGCCATTTAGACAGTATATTCTATCAAAGAGAACCAGATATGGCATAAAATATACAAAGTGTGTGAGAGTAGCACAGGTTCCACATGGCTTCAATGTTTATGAGGGCAAGGACAATTACATAAATCCTCCAGGATGCCCAGAAAACCTTGATGCAAGTGTAAAAAATTTCTGGGAACTAATGCAGTAGTTTCTTTACAAGGGCAAAACCACAAATTTTACTCCAGTGTGCCACTATTCAAAAGCCTTTATGCTGCGTAAACATCAGAATCTGAGAAGGACTGCCACCACAACTTCTCTTAATGTGCCTAGCAAAATAATTTGCTTTAGCAATTGATTAAATCCTTCCACTTAAGTGCAATGACAGCAAAGAGATGTTAATGCTAAGCACTTTACACGCTGAATAGGGATGAGCGAACCCGTGGAAGTTCGGATTCGCGGGGTTCAGCCAAACTTCAGGTCAAAGTTCGGGTTTGAGACCCGAACTTGACCTCGAGCCCCATTGAAGTCAATGGGCACCCGAACGTCACTTTATTATTTTCCGTTATAACATGGTTTTACAAGAAAATAGCATTCTTACGACAGAATGCAAAACAATATGGCCATTTAGGGGTTAAAAAAAACAATTCACCTCATCCACTTGATCTCGCTGCAGCAGCTTCTTGTATCTTCACGGAACGGGACCTGCCAAAGGACATGCGATATGCATGATGATGTCACCACATGGGAGAGCACGGTGACATCATTGCACACATCGCAGGTCCTTTGGCAGGTCCTGTTCAGTAGAGATAGAAGAAGCTGCTGCGGCATGATAAAGTGGATGAGGTGAGTTGTTTTTTGTTGTTGTTGTTTTTTTAACCTCTAAATGGCCATATTGTTTTGCATCCTGTCTTGAGAATGCTATTGTTTTCTGATATAACCATTTTATAACGGAAAATTATAAAATCAACCGAACACTGAACCCGGACTTGGGCTCGGGTCCAGGTACCTAAACTCGCAAAGTTCGGTATGGGCTCATGTACATGACCGTATCAACTTTGAGGTCCACAAATCACAGATCTGCTAAACACAGGTATGGGCAGAGGGTGTGCCGCCATATCTTTTTTAACTCCTGCAGAAGTGTCCTATACCTGTCCATAAAACAGACAAATATAGGCCATGTTCTATCTTTTTTGCTGGGGCGTTAAATTGACATATGGATGTGGACAGCCCAGGGAGTGCTGTAAGCATCTTTTGGGGCACCATTGAAATGAATGTGTCCAAATATATGGTTGTGTGCATGAGCCCTAAGAGAGAGAAGTCCTAATGCGCACATCACAGAGTACAAAAGGTTTATGGGGGGAATTGACCTCTTTGATGAGGCTCTCAAATCTTATTTGATTAAAGGCAAAACTGGTACAATAAAGTGGCAATATACCTGATACAAGGGTTACTTTTAATTCCTATTTAATTTACAAAAAGGTCCAGGCAACAATTACATTTTTAGAATTTCCTGGATAAATTACTGAACACCTTTTATTTGAAGGAGGGGAGGAGGGACTCCATGAGTCAGAAGACCTTAAGAGATGCACAGAGCATCATTTTATGCACCCTGTCCTTGCCACTGGAACACAGAGGTATCCACAAAAAAAATGCCGGGTTTGCTGAAAACATGGCTGAAGAAGGGACACCTGTTGTTTTTGGCCCCTTTTTCCGTTCAAAACCAGGACAGTTCAGTTACGGTACCCATGCTTTCATACAGTAGTAAATTATTGAAGTAAAAACTATATCTAAGGATAAGCAAAAATAGAGATATATAAGATCTACAGAGTATTTTTTTATTTTATTTTACTCACCATATTTTTCACCCTATAAGATGCACCTAAGTTTCATTCCTCAGATCAGAGCCCCCAATCAGACCCCAGTGTTAATCAAACCTCAGATCAGACCCTCAATCAGACTTCAAGTGTTTCTCAGCCCTCATATCAGACCCCCATTCAGACCCCCAGTGTTTCTCAGACCTCATATCAGAAACCCAGTGTTGATCAGACCCCCAATTAGACCCCCAGTGTGCCTCATACCTCAGATCAGACCCCCAGTTTTGATAAGACCCCCAATGAGATAACCATTGATTCTCACACCTTAGATCATGCCCCAATCAGGCTGCCAGTGTGTCAGACCTCGTATCAAAAAAATAAATAAAAAATTCAACTCACCTCTCCTGCTCTGGATGACACTGCGACCCGGTAGATCCTCTTCTTGCCATGCAGTACTGTGACCTGATGTCCCACAGCATGAGGTCACAGAGTGCTCCTACGTGCACAGGTTACAGCACGGCATGCGGCGCCGGCAGACAAAAACTAGGGAGCAATGAGTACAGAGACAGCACAGAGAGCGCTGTATTCACCACTCCCCAGTCCTACTGTACCAGTGAGCACTTCCATAATGGAAGTGCTCATTAGTATTCACCCCAAAAGATGAATTGACATTTTCTCCTACTTTTGGGGGGGGGGGGGGGGGGGAAGTGTTTCTATGTTTCTATAGGGCAGAAAAACATGGTATACAGCTCTGACTAATTCTGTAGTGCTTTACAGACATACTCTACACACTTTCCAATTTATGGAGAGTCTCCTATTATTGTAAAAAGATTCATACCATTCTAACCATGAGCAGCAGGAAACACTACCAGGATCCTTCATTACATTAGGTTTTACTCTGGAATGCTGCCAGGTACATGAAATAGTGTCCACTGGTAGTGATGAGCGGCAGGGGCAATATTCGAATTTGCAATATTTTGCGAATATTTGGGGGAATATTTGTCATATATTCGCGAATTCGAGAATTTGCGATTATTTTCTTGATTGCGAAAATCGGCAATGTAATATGCGCGTATTGCGCACGCAATACAGGCGTGGGTCACTGTTGCTACATTTTTCAAGCTGCAAGAAGTTTTCTGAGACTGGAGAAAAAGGTTGCACGGATGAACATCATAATAGCTTTATATGCAGATAGAGTGCTCCAATATATTTGCGAATGCGCAAATCGGCAATTAATGATGCGCATATTTGTGCAATACGTGCAACTTCACATTTTAGCAGGTCTGAGTAGATATTACTGATTGGTGCACTAAGTATTGTTGTGACATCAAAGCACTATGTCTGTAGCATGTATGTATCCACAGTGAGAGGTTTGGTCTGGAAAAACAGGTATTTTCCTCCCAGCATGTGCTGCTGGGCTGATTTACAGCCAGGTAAGGTAAAATACTGGACCGGATTTTCAATGCCGGTCCGGGTTTTGGCAGCACCTGTCTGTCCTTAAAAAGGCAGCTGGGCTCAGAAGCCATGTCTCTGTGTTGGGATCTGGGAGCCTTGTGTCTGGATGAAGGCTTGCTACCTGTTTGGCGTGAAAACAGGTTGGTGCTGCTATGAGCAAGGACTTTGAGGCAGAATTACTGCATGGTGTGAATTACCACCAACACCGCAAGGTGACTTTTTGTTTGATTCTGACTACTTGTTTCGTCACTTGCCTAAAGTGTGAATAAAACACTGAACTGTTTGATCCAAAGAACTTGTTGTTGCCTCTATACTGCGTCCGCTAATCCTGTCTACCAGAGCGAGTCCCCACAATTGGTGAACGATGAGGGCAAGAGCAGTGAGGCCGGCGTGAACGCCGATATTTTGGGTTTTTGTAGTTTTCAGGCACGGTTGTATGTCGTACATTAAACCAGCTGTATTGCAACCAGTGCCCCACAACAAAATGGAGGCTGTTGTGAAGGCCCTCATGGAGGCTAATCTGCAGCAGCGAGAGACAAACCTGCAGCAACGAGAAGCAACCTGCAGGAGACTAACCAGTTGCTGCTACAACACGTGATGGCTTTGCAGACAGCAGGAGCAACGCTGAGTGTCCACGATGCCCGGAAAGCAGTCCGTGCCGCGATTCCTAAGATGACCCCCGCAGATGACATCGAAACCTACCTGGCGATGTACGAGAAAGTGGCCTTCAGGGAAAAGCTACCCTGTGACCAGTGGGCTGAGGTTGTCACTCCATTCCTGGCATCCATTTCCCAGCGGGTGTATTTCGACTTGCCAGACGATCAAGCGGCCGACTACCAAAAAGTAAAGGGTGAGATTTTGACAAGACTGGGGGTGAATGTGTTGGTCTGGGCCCAGCGGGTACATCAGTGGGGGTTTAAGCTGGCTAAGCCTGCGAGGACCCAGTATTATGACTTACTCCACCTCTTGCAAAAGTGGCTACAGCCTGATGTGGGGAGTCCCCCGGCTATAATGGATAGACTATTAGCCGATATGTTCTGGAGAGCATTGTCATACCCTTCCAGCACTGGTCGGTCAGGTGTCTCCTGGAAATGCCTTTGAGATGGTGGACCTGGTGGAACACTATGAAAGTACCAGGAATCTAAAGGAGGGTTCTGTTGGAGGGGGGTCGGCAAACCCTGGAAACCTCCACCCCAGGCCTGAAGATTTGAGCCGATAAAACCCGCCCGGGATGTACCCGCGGTGGACCTGGCAGTGTCAGGAGCCTGGCCATGTAAGGGCTGACTGTCCCCATTGGGGTGAGCCCATGGACACTAACTATGGCTACTGTCAGTCGCTATATGCCAGGAGGCTGTGTGCAACAGGTACCCCAGAGTCTCTAGATCACTTGTGCCAGGTGGAAGTGTGAGACACTCTGCTGGACTCAGGGAGTCTGGTGACCCTAGTATGGGCTATCGTGGATCGGTCCACTGAGTATACTGGCCTGAAAGTCGGAGTGATGTGCATCCACGGAGACTTAAAAGACTACCCAATTGGGCTCGTGTCTCTAACAACGGTGGCCGGTAGATTAACCCACGAGGTGGCTGTCGCCGCAAATCTACATTATGAACTCATAATAGGGAGAGACTTCCCAGCCTTCCTGGCACTGTGACCTGCTATGAGAGTGACTGATACTCATGAAACAAGGGTAACCCTAGCAGAGTGGCCTGGCTCAGTGGGGAGATACTAGCCAGATAACTAGCCCCCAGCCACATTTCCGTAGTCCCCTAGTGTAACGGAACGCCTAGCACCCCGACCGGTTACCTCCGTTGATAGATTTCCTAGTGCTTCCAGAGGACTCCAAGCACTCCACTTGACACTGTCAGCACTGCAGACCCCACGAACCGCCGAAGCTTGGTTGAGGTCTCGCCGTCTCCTACCCACCCTGGACCTACGACAAGGCTCCAGGCTCAAGTGGGTGAACCTCTCCTAAAATGCAGAGAGCAGGAACCATGAAAATGCTCTTACAAGAGCTTATACTCAGGGGAGTATTGTGATATAGCAATCCCCAAGAGTGTAGTTATCCCATTCCCTAAACATGAGCCAAAACTTCATGAAGGTATAAAAACAGGAACTCTCTTTATTTGAACACACAAGCATTGATTTATACACATCTTCCAAAAAGGTTACCACCCACAGGGTTTTGTAAAAAAAGCCAATCACATGCATTTACAATATTCAAACCTTCCCAGCAATTGTACACAAAATCCCCTTCCCTCTGTCTATAACGCAATCAACAAAATACAATGAGCATTGTCTGAGACGCAATTAACTAACACACTGGCATTGTCTGAGACGCAATCAACAAAATACATACTAACTTAATCACTCACAGACAGAAAACACACATTTTTCCCCAAAACACAGAAAACACCTCAAAACCCCACACATCCCCATAATGTATACATCCATGGATAGCTCTAATCTGGGTGAACAACATATCCAAAAATCACCCAGATCCGAGCAGGGGTTCCCGAATTCCATGGAAGTCACATTTGGCCGGCTGCAAGCATGGCTTTCCTGCCCAAAACAGTTCCACAGATTTAAGCTGTGCCGCCGGTCTGTCTTCTCCTTCAAAGTTAGTATGGGCCATAATCCTGGGGCAGGAGGCTGGCAAACAGCCCCCTCCAAAACACTGTGGCGAGGTTGGTTTCGCCACACATCTCCCCCTCCCAGGGAAGACTAACCAGATACCTGACCTCACGCCGGTCAGTACCTGAGTTAGTCTGGCAGTCCACCCACAACCCAATACTGGACCTGTTGAATTTTGGGGCCTGACTCTGTTCTGTATGTCCCCAGCTGTTGAGTGGGCATCTGCTACTCCTTGCTTCCTTGTGGTTCTCTAGCTTGGAGCTGTAGGTACTTGGTGGGCAGAGGCCGACTGCGCTCTGCCCAGATGCCAGCTCTTCCGCTGGGGTAGCCTGTGGGAAGTCCAGCTCTGGAGAAGAGGATAGGGGAGGGCAGAGGCCGACTGCGCTCTGCCCAGATGCCAGCTCTTCCGCTAGGGTAGCCTGTGGGAAGTCCGGCTCTGGAGAAGAGGATAGGGGAGGGCAGAGGCCGACTGCGCTCTGCCCAGATGCCAGCTCTTCCACTGGGATGGGGTCAGGGAATCCTGCCCCCAGGACCTTGTTGCGGATCAGCTGTGGAGAGGAGGGATCGTTTACCTCCTCCTCCTGGCATTCCTGCAGGGTTGGTGGGGGATCCGTAGCGGCCGTCCAGCATCCCGGTAGGCCTGGTGCAGAGACTGCGGTCCCATCTGCACCATCGGAGTTAGGGGTGCTGTCCCCCTGTGGTTGGGGAGAGAGACCGGTTGTCTCCACTCCCTTCAAAGTACACTGCCGCTGGGGAGTGAGACCGACTTTTTCCCCAAAACACAGAAAACACCTCAAAACCCCACACATCCCCATAATGTATACATCCATGGATAGCTCTGATCTGGGTGAACAACATATCCAAAAATCACCCAGATCCGAGCAGGGGTTCCCAAATTCCATGGAAGTCACATTTGGCCGGCCGCAAGCATGGCTTTCCTGCCCAAAACAGTTCCACAGATTTAAGCTGTGCGGCCGGTCTGTCTTCTCCTTCAAAGTTAGTATGGGCCATAATCCTGGGGCAGGAGGCTGGCAAACAGCCCCCTCCAAAACACTGTGGCGATGTTGGTTTCGCCACACATCTCCCCCTCCCAGGGAAGACTAACCAGATACCTGACCTCACGCCGGTCAATACCTGAGTTAGTCTGGCAGTCCACCCACAACCCAATACTGGACCTGTTGAATTTTGTGGCCTGACTCTGTTCTGTATGTCCCCAGCTGTTGAGTGGGCATCTGCTACTCCTTGCTTCCTTGTGGTTCTCTAGCTTGGAGCTGTAGGTACTTGGTGGGCAGAGGCCGACTGCGCTCTGCCCAGATGCCAGCTCTTCCGCTGGGGTAGCCTGTGGGAAGTCCAGCTCTGGAGAAGAAGATAGGGGAGGGCAGAGGCCGACTGCGCTCTGCCCAGATGCCAGCTCTTCCGCTGGGGTAGCCTGTGGGAAGTCCGGCTCTGGAGAAGAGGATAGGGGAGGGCAGAGGCCGACTGCGCTCTGCCCAGATGCCAGCTCTTCCGCTGGGATGGGGTCAGGGAATCCTGCCCCCAGGACCTTGTTGCGGATCAGCTGTGGAGAGGAGGGATCGTTTACCTCCTCCTCCTGGCATTCCTGCAGGGTTGGTGGGGGATCCGTACTGGCCGTCCAGCATCCCGGTAGGCCTGGTGGAGAGACTGCGGTCCCATCTGCACCATCGGAGTTAGGGGTGCTGTTCCCCTGTGGTTAAGGAGAGAGACCGGTTGTCTCCACTCCCTTCAAAGTACACTGCCGCTGGGGAGTGAGACCGACTTTTTCCCCAAAACACAGAAAACACCTCAAAACCCCACACATCCCCATAATGTATACATCCATGGATAGCTCTGATCTGGGTGAACAGCATATCCAAAAATCACCCAGATCCGAGCAGGGGTTCCCGAATTCCATGGAAGTCACATTTGGCCGGCCACAAGCATGGCTTTCCTGCCCAAAACAGTTCCACAGATTTAAGCTGTGCGGCGGGTCTGTCTTCTCCTTCAAAGTTAGTATGGGCCATAATCCTGGGGCAGGAGGCTGGCAAACAGCCCCCTCCAAAACACTGTGGCGAGGTTGGTTTTGCCACACATCTCCCCCTCCCAGGGAAGACTAACCAGATACCTGACCTCACGCCGGTCAGTACCTGAGTTAGTCTGGCAGTCCACCCACAACCCAATGCTGGACCTGTGGAATTTTGAGGCCTGACTCTGTTCTGTATGTCCCCAGGTGTTGAGTTGGCATCTGCTACTCCTTGCTTCCTTGTGGTTCTCTAGCTTGGAGCTGTAGGTACTTGGTGGGCAGAGGCCGACTGCGCTCTGCCCAGATGCCAGCTCTTCCACTGGGTTAGCCTGTGGGAAGTCCAGCTCTGGAGTAGAGGATAGGGGAGGGCAGAGGCCGACTGCGCTCTGCCCAGATGCCAGCTCTTCCGCTGGGGTAGCCTGTGGGAAGTCCGGCTCTGGAGAAGAGGATAGGGGAGGGCAGAGGCCAACTGCGCTCTGCCCAGATGCCAGCTCTTCCACTGGGATGGGGTCAGGGAATCCTGCCCCAAGGACCTTGTTGTGGATCAGCTGTGGAGAGGAGGGATCGTTTACCTCCTCCTCCTGGCATTCCTGCAGGGTTGGTGGGGGATCCGTAGCGGCCGTCCAGCATCCCGGTAGGCCTGGTGCAGAGACTGCGGTCCCATCTGCACCATCGGAGTTAGGGGTGCTGTCCCCCTGTGGTTGGGGAGAGAGACCGGTTGTCTCCACTCCCTTCAAAGTACACTGCCGCTGGGGAGTGAGACCGACTTTATCCCCAAAACACAGAAAACACCTCAAAACCCCACACATCCCCATAATGTATACATCCATGGATAGCTCTGATCTGGGTGAACAACATATCCGAAAATCACCCAGATCCGAGCAGGGGTTCCCAAATTCCATGGAAGTCACATTTGTCACAGTTTATCATCGGGGCCCACCTTTACTAACATGGGGCCCTCTATATTTTACAGTAACGTGTGGCAAAATGCTTTAGATTTAGAGACATTATCTGCACATAACCTGACAAGAGGGTATGACCTCTAAAAACGGGGTGTGACCTTGTAGTAAAAGCTATGGTCTACAGGGTGGGCCATTTATATGGATACACCTTAATAAAATGGGAATTGTTGGTGATATTAACTCCCTGTTTGTGGCACATTAGTATATGTGAGGGGGGAAACTTTTCAAGATGGGTGGTGACCATGGCGGCCATTTTGAAGTCGGACATTTTGAATCCAACTTTTGTTTTTTCAATAAGAAGAGGGTCATGTGACACATCAAACTTATTGGGAATTTCACACGGAAAACAATGGTGTGCTTGGTTTTAATGTAACTTTATTCTTTCATGAGTTATATACAAGTTTCTCTTTGTTTACAGCCATTGACATGTCGCCGAGGTTAACACGTGAGGAGCGGATAGAAATTGTGTTGATGTCTGGTGAACGAAGTAACCGGATCATTGCAGCAGATTTCAATGCAAGACACCCTACGAGACCACCCATCTCCCATGCTACAGTTAGCAAACTGCTTGCTAAGTTTCATGAAACTGGTTCAGTGTTGGATTTTCCAAAATGTGGACGCATGAAATCTGTCTCTAATGAAGAAACATCAGTGGCTGTCCTAGCTTCATTCAGCAAGAGCCCACAGCGTAGCACTCGCCGCATGTCACTGGACACCGGTCTGTCTTCTCCTTCAAAGTTAGTATGGGCCATAATCCTGGGGCAGGAGGCTGGCAAACAGCCCCCTCCAAAACACTGTGGCGAGGTTGGTTTCGCCACACCTAGTACCTGTCCCGATTATCAAAGTACCATTTGACCGAATAGCTATGGACCTCATAGGCCCAGTACTGAAGTCCGCCAGAGGGAATCAACACATCTTAGTCATTCTAGACTACGCCACTCAGTACCCGGAGGCTGTGCCACTGCGACATAACTCGACCAAACTCATAGCTAAGGAGTTAATGGAGATGTTTTCTCGAGTAGGACTACCTAAAGAGGTTCTGACCGACCAAGGGACCCCTTTTATGTCCAAGGTGATGAGGGAACTCTGTAAGTTGCTGCACATAAAACAACTAAGGAACGTCTGTTTACCATCCGCAAATGGACGGTCTGGTAGAACAGTTTAACCAAACATTAAAAAATATGTTGAAAAAGGTAGTGTCTAAAGATGGGAAGGACTGGGACCTCCTTCTGCCCTATATCATGTTCGCAGTGCGAGAGGTACCCCAGGCCTCTACTGGGTTCTCGTCCTTCGAACTGCTATATGGAAGACACCCTCGTGGTCTCTTGGACGTGGCCAAAGAGGTGTGGGAACAACAACCCCCTCCACATAAAAGTGTCATTGAGTATGTTACCCAGATGCAAGATAAGATAGAGACAGTGATGCCTCTTGTTAGGGAGCATATGGAGGCAGCTCAGCAAGCCTAGAGTCGGGTCTATAATCGTCAGGCTCGGGTCTGGATCTTTAACACGGGTGATCAGGTTTTGGTTCTGGTGCCAACCGTGGATAGTAAGTTCCTGGCTAGGTGGCAGAGCCCCTACGAGGTACTCGAGAAAATTGAAGATGTAAACTACAAGGTACACGAGCCAGGGCGGCAAAAGCTGGAGCAAGTTTACCGTGTGAATTTACTAAAACCGTGGAAAGATAGGCAAACGTGTACAGAAGACAGCCCGCAGACGTTTTTTCTAGGAGAAGAGGTACCGGCCCCTCTGTCTGATGCAAGAGAGGTGGCTGCCACAATAAAAATTGCTGACAGCCTCTCCTTTAAAAAGACTCAGGAGGCCATGGAGTTCATTAGTCGGAACACGGATGTGTTCTCGGACCTCCCTGGACACACTTCCATAATCCAGCATGACAATGTCACTGAGCCTCAGGCAAAAGTCAGATTAAAATAATACCTGGTACCCGAGGCTCGGCAACAAGCCATATTGGAGGAGGTGCAGCTAACGTTGCAGCTAGACGTCATTGAGGAGTCAAAAAGTGAGTGGTCCAGTCCTATAGTATTGATTCCCACGCCAGACCGGACGTTGCGGTTTTGTAACGACTTTCGAAAACTTAACCAGGTTTCCAAATTCGATGCATATCCCATACCCCGGGTGGATAAGCTCATCGAGAGGTTAGGACAAGCCCAGTATTTTCCTGTTTTGGACCTCACTAAAGGGTACTGGCAGGTGCACTTAACGGAGGCTGCCAAAGAGAAAACTGTCTTTATCACGACTGAGGGGCTGTATCAATATAAGGTCTTACCCCCCCGCCACTTTTCAGGGACTAATGGACATTGTGCTTCGTCCACATCGTCAGTACGCTTCAGCTTATCTGGACGATATTGTCATCCACAGTACCGACTGGGAAAGTCAACTACCCAAAGTGCAGGCTGTAGTGGACTCCCTTCGGAAAGCTGGCCTAACTGCTAACCCCAAAAAATGTGCGATAGGATTAGAGGAGACTAAGAACCTGGGGTATGTCATTGGGCACGGAGTCATCAAACTCCAAGTGAACAAAATAGAGTAGATACGGAATTGGCCCCAACCTGTCACCAATAGGCAAATAAAGTAATTCCTGGGAATGGTGGTCTATTACTTGAGGTTTTTTCCCCACTTTGCTACTCTAGCCGCGCCCTTGACAGGACTCTTGAAGGGACACAAGTCAATGATGGTTCGCTGGGATGATCGCACAGAAGAGGCTTTCTCCGCTTTGAAGTCGGCCCTGTGCGGGTCCCCGATTTTGGTGACGCCAGACTTCAAAAGGGAGTTTATAATACAGACCGATGCCTCCGAAGTAGGCCTCCGTGCTGTACTATCTCAGGAAGTCAACGTGGAGGAGCATCCCGTTGTGTTCCTCAGCCGTAAGCTCACCCCGGCCGAGACCCGGTATAGTATAGTGGAGAGAGAGTGCCTGGCTATCAAGTGGGCACTAGAATCTCTCTATTATTTGTTGGGGAGAAAATTCTGCCTGGTGACTGACCACTCCCCTCAAGTGGATGAGCCAGGCCAAGGACAGAAATGCCCGGGTCACCCGATGGTTTCTCTCCCTACAAAACTTTATGTTTTCGGTGGAACACAGGGCAGGCCGGTTACAGGGAAACGAGGATGCCCTGTCCCAGGTACACTGTCTGGCGTGTGTTCACCCCCTAAGGGTTGAACAAAGGGGGGGTATGTGACACAGTGAGAGGTTTGGTCTGGGAAAACAGGTATTTTCTTCCCAGCATGTGCTGCTGGGCTGATTTACAGCCAGGTAAGGTCAAATACCAGACTGGATTTTAAATGCTGATCCGGGTTTTGGCAGCACCTGGCTGTCCTTAAAAAGGCAGCTGGGCTCAGAAGCTATGTCTCGGTGTTGGGATCTGGGAGCCTTGTGTCTGGATGAAAGCTTGCTACCTGTTTGGCGTGAAAACAGGTTGGTGCTGCTATGAGCAAGGACTCTTTGAGGCAGAATTACTGCATGGTGTGAATTACCACCAACACCGCAAGGTGACTTTTTGTTTAAATATGACTGCTTGTTTTGTCACTTGCCTAAAGTTTGAATAAAACACTGAACTGTTTGATCCAAAGAACTTGTTGTTGCCTCTATACTGCGTCCGCTAATCCTGTCTACTAGAGCGAGTCCCCACAGTATTGACAGAAGAGAAACAGTAATTCCTATTGCACTACCTAACACCCTGCACTGGAACCTATCAGCTACACTATATCACAATCTAACCTACACTGACTATCTCCCACTATCTGTATTATATATATAAGCTAACTAACTATCAAATGTAATTAAACAGTAAAGCACAGAGCACAGCAATGACACTGCTGTCTCTCTCAGAACTCCATAAACTACAGAAAATTGCTGCTGGGGAGATTACTTATATAGTAAGGGGTAGGCAACTTTCCTATTGGTTGCTAGGGATGTTGCTAAGCTCAGACAAAGACACTGAAGCTTTCTCATTGGCCCACAAGCAAGAAGGGAGGTTACTAATGGGAAAAAAAATCTAGAATATTTGCGAATACGAATATATAGCACTATATTCTAAATCTTTGCGAATTCTCGAAGTGGGAATATTCGCGATTAAAATTCACGATTCGAATATTTGAGCCCAAAACTATCCACTGGGTGGTTTTCCCCTGGTTCCTTCCCACGTGATACAGCTTGACTGACAGGTTATATCTGTTAAATCAGAAGATACCAGGCTGAACCAAGCAGGAAGAAGTCATAGGGGACCAGACAATTTTCTGTTTGCCGGGCAACATTTCAGTAAAACCTAGGTAATTGTAAAGAGGGAACCTGTTAGTATTTCATACTGAGCATAGTTAGGGTAGCAAGTTGAGGTCTTTACCACCAGGCAAACCATACAATTGAGTGGGGCCCCACCTGTCAGGGGACCCCTCTAGGACGCCTGACAGATGAGTAAGACAGTGCCACAACTTTCAGATGTATCTGCGCCCTAAGGACGTAGATATAGTTGTGGGCAGAGTCCCAGTGGGCCTGTATGCCAGTGGGGAGCTTCTGAGTACAGATAATGTAGTAGGTGTCTCCTGCAGTCCTATATAACACCACAGAGGAAGCAGTGATAACTCTCTAAATTCAGATAATGTAGATGTTACCTGCATTCCTCTGTAACACCACAGATAACACAGTGATAACTCTCAGAGTACAGATAATGTAGTAGATGTCTCCTACAGTCCTATGTAACACCACAGATAACTCACTGAGTACAGATAATGTAGTAGATGTTCCCTGCAGTCCTATGTAACACCACAGATAACACACTGATAAATCTCTGAGTATAGATATAATAGTACATGTCACCTGTAGAACTGAATTTATTTTTTAACACTGTACAGATAATGTACAGTAGATGCTACCTAAAGCCCTATATAACACCAAAGATAACTCTCTGAGTACAGATAATGTAGTAGATGTCACCTGCAGTCCTATGTAACACCACAGATAAGGCCTCTTTCACACTTGCGTTGTCCGGATCCGGCGTGCACTCCACTTGCCGGAATTACACTCCGGATCCGGAAAAACGCAAGTGTACTGAAAGCATTTGAAGACGGAACCGTCTTCAAAATGCTTTCAGTGTTACTATGGCACCCAGGACGCTTTTAAAGTCCTGGTTGCCATAGTAGGAGCGGGGAGCGGGGGAGCAGTATACTTACAGTCCGTGCGGCTCCCGGGGCGCTCCAGAGTGACGTCAGAGCGCCCCATGCGCATGGATGACGTGTCCAATGCGATCACATGATCCATGATCTTGGGGCGCCCTGACGTCACTCTGGAGCGCCCGGGGAGCCGCACGGACGGTAAGTACACTGCTCCCCCGCTCCCCACTACACTTTACCATGGCTGCCAGGACTTTAGCGTCCCGGCAGCCATGGTAACCATTCAGAAAAAGCTAAATGTCGGCTCCGGCAATGCGCCGAAACGACGTTTAGCTTAAGGCCGGATCCGGATTAATGCCTTTCAATGGGCATTAATTCCGGATCCGGCCTTGCGGCAAGTGTTCCGGATTTTTGGCCGGAGCAAAAAGCGCAGCATGCTGCGGTATTTTCTCCGGCCAAAAAACGTTCCGTTCCGGAACTGAAGACATCCTGATGCATCCTGAACGGATTTCACTCCATTCAGAATGCATTGGGATAATCCTGATCAGACGACGGAACTCTATGCCGGAAGACAAGAACGCAGGTGTGAAAGAGCCCTAACACAGTGATAACTCTCTGAGTACAGATAATGTACACTGCTCAAAAAAATAAAGGGAACACTTAAACAACACAATGTAACTCCAAGCCAATCACACTTCTGTGAAATCAAACTGTCCACTTAGGAAGCAACACTGAGTGACAATCAATTTCACATGCTGTTGTGCAAATGGGATAGACAACAGGTGGAAATTATAGGCAATTAGCAAGACACCCCCAATAAAGGAGTGGTTCTGCAAGTGGTGACCACAGAACACTTCTCAGTTCCTATGCTTCCTGGCTGATGTTTTGGTCACTTTTGAATGCTGGCGGTGCTTTCACTCTAGTGGTAGCATGAGACGGGGTCTACAACCCACACAAGTGGCTCAGGTAGTGCAGCTTATCCAGGATGGCACATCAATGCGAACTGTGGCAAGAAGGTTTGCTGTGTCTGTCAGCGTAGTGTCCAGAGCATGGAGGCGCTACCTGGAGACAGGCCAGTACATCAGGAGACGTGGAGGAGGCCGTAGGAGGGCAACAACGCAGCAGAAGGACCGCTACCTCCGCCTTTGTGCAAGAAGGAACAGGAGGAGCACTGCCAGAGCCCTGCAAAATGACCTCCAGCAGGCCACAAATGTGCATGTGTCTGCTCAAACGGTCAGAAACAGACTCCATGAGGGTGATATGAGGGCCCGACGTCCACATGTAGGGGTTGTGCTTACAGCCCAACACCGTGCAGGACGTTTGGCATTTGCCAGAGAACACCAAGATTGGCAAATTCGCCACTGGCGCCCTGTGCTCTTCACAGATGAAAGCAGGTTCACAATGAGCACATGTGACAGACGTGACAGAGTCTTGAGACGCCGTGGAGAACGTTCTGCTGCCTGCAACATCCTCCAGAATGACCGGTTTGGCATTGGGTCAGTAATGGTGTGGGGTGGCATTTCTTTGGAGGGCCGCACAGCCCTCCATGTGCTCGCCAGAGATAGCCTGACTGCCATTAGGTACCGAGATGAGATCCTCAGACCCCTTGTGAGACCATATGCTGGTGCGGTTGGCCCTGGGTTCCTCCTAATGCAAGACAATGCTAGACTTCATGTGGCTGGAGTGTGTCAGCAGTTCCTGCAAGACGAAGGCATTGATGCTATGCACTGGCCCGCCCGTTCCCCAGACCTGAATCCAATTGAGCACATCTGGGACATCATGTCTCGCTCTATCCACCAACGTCACGTTGCACCACAGACTGTCCAGGAGTTGGCAGATGCTTTAGTCCAGGTCTGGGAGGAGATCCCTCAGGAGACCGTCCGCCACCTCATCAGGAGCATGCACAGGCGTTGTAGGGAGGTCATACAGGCACGTGGAGGCCACACACACTACTGAGCCTCATTTTGACTTGTTTTAAGGACATTACATCAAAGTTGGATCAGCCTGTAGTGTGTTTTTCCACTTTAATTTTGAGTGGGACTCCAAATCCAGACCTCCATGGGTTGAAAAATTTGATTTCCATTTTTTTTATTTTTGTGTGATTTTGTTGTCAGCACATTTAACTATGTAAAGAACAAAGTATTTCAGAAGAATATTTAATTAACTCAGATCTAGGAAGTGTTATTTTTGTGTTCCTTTTTTTTTTTTTAAGCAGTGTAGTAGATGTTATCTGTAGACCTATGTAACACCACAGGTAACACAGTGATAACTCTCTGAGTACAGATAATGTAGTAGATGTCACCTGCAGTCCTATGTAACACCACAGATAACTCTCTGAGTATAGATAATATAGTACATGTCACCTGCAGAACTGAATTTATTTTTTAACACTGTAACTATGACTCCCTTTAAAAAAACAAATAATTTCCATGTTCCAAGTCTAAAATCTGAAACGATAAAAATAAATGGCATTATAGGTCATACATTTCCTAACATCAACCTTAAAATAAAACATATGACAACTTAGTAAATTGATAAAATTGGCCACGGCCTTTATTAAATTAAGCTTGTACATATTAACTTAAAACTTCATAACCATGAATACTGAAACCAATAACTTTAGACTTAATAACCATTTCATATTGACACTTTAACCTGATCACAGCCATAAGCTTGAGCTCAATTCCACAACTTCAAAAATAAGGCAAATGCCCCAGGTTAAATTGAAGCAAGAAAATGAATGAAGTAAAAGAAAAAGAAGGGGGGAGGGGGGTTCGGTGGGTGTTGAAGACATCCAGATGACCGCAGGAAACGTGAGGCAAATCTAGTGCTGCTGACCCACATTATATCCCAAAAACTTTAACCATGTCCCAAAACCCTTAATCAATGACCAAACGGTTACTGGGGCAAGGAAACATTGACCACAAGCCCCAGCAAACGATTGTCCATTCATCAAACCAGTGAAACAGACATTGCTATCCTGGGCAGAATTTGCCCAAAGAATAGCAAGCAAATATAAACAATCCCAAAGCTGTTACCATGCAAAGAATATATGCCCAGAGATGGTACACATCATTTAGGTGGGAAAACCTTCCTCACAGCAATAAAATGGAGGGATTCACAACAGGGATGACCATGTGGAGCACTCCATAAGGTCCAGGATCCCTCCAAACTATGGGTCCCATTGCCCGCTGGAGCGGTGTGGAGGCGCGATGGTCGCTGTACGGTACCGTGCCAAATTTAGAGTAGGTCCCCACTTGAAGAGGCGACCTTGTCGTGGTAAGTGGGCCTATGCTCTTTGATCAAACTGTATACTAATGCCTCCTAATAGTGCACAGCAACACATTGATAATAGTGCTTCACCGCCATATCATGCTGTATTTTTAAACAGTCGTTATATCAAAAGCATAGGAATGAGCATGTGCGATTTAGATTTTCTTCTATATTGTAAACATGAATCTAATAGTATTTTGCTTTTAAAGGGAGTCTGTCACCACTATATGACCATATACAGCACTTAAATGGCGCTGTAGCACACCTACAGTACAGACCAAAAGTTTGGACACACCTTCTCATTCAAAGAGTTTTCTTTATTTTCATGACTATGAAGGCATCAAAACTATGAATTAACACATGTGGAATTATATACATAACAAACAAGTGTGAAACAACTGAAAATATGTCATATTCTAGGTTCTTCAAAGTAGCCACCTTTTGCTTCGATTACTGCTTTGCACACTCTTGGCATTCTCTTGATGAGTTTCAAGCGGTAGTCCCCTGAAATGGTCTTCCAACAGTCTTGAAGGAGTTCCCAGAGATGCTTAGCACTTGTTGGCCCTTTTGCCTTCACTCTGCGGTCCAGCTCACCCCCAAACCATCTTGATTGGGTTCAGGTTCAGTGACTGTGGAGGCCAGGTCCTCTGGCGCAGCACCCCATCACTCTCCTTCATGGTCAAATAGCCCTTACTTTCAAAGTTTTCCCAATTTTTCGGCTGACTGACTGACCTTCATTTCTTAAAGTAATGATGGCCACTCGTTTTTCTTTACTTAGCTGCTTTTTTCTTGCCATTATACAAATTCTAACAGTCTATTCAGTAGGACTATCAGCTGTGTATCCACCTGACTTCTCCTCAACGCAACGGATGGTCCCAACCCCATTTATAAGGCAAGAAATCCCACTTATTAAACCTGACAGGGCACACCTGTGAAGTGAAAACCATTTCAGGGGACTACCTCTTGAAGCTCATCAAGAGAATGCCAAGAGTGTGCAAAGCAGTAATCAAAGCAAAAGGTGGCTACTTTGAAGAACCTAGAATATGACATATTTTCAGTTGTTTCACACTTGTTTGTTATGTATATAATTCCACATGTGTTAATTCATAGTTTTGATGCCTTCATAGTCATGAAAATAAAGAAAACTCTTTGAATGAGAAGGTGTGTCTAAACTTTTGGTCTGTACTGTATACATGATTCTAATGGTACCTTTTTTATTTTCTTTAGACATCCAGAAGCAGGAAAAACGATGTTTATTTCATATGCAAATGAGCACTCACAAAGCAGTGTGCAGGCGCGGGATGTCGGCCTGACCTAGCGATGATACAAGGGAATAGGAGGGCGGGCAAAGAAAGAGGCTGGGGGAGGAGTAACGGTTAAAAAGGCAAGGCAGCCTGGGCACCTACACACGGAACACCGCCCCTGGGCACTTGCGAGTGCTCATTTGCATATGAAGCAAACGTTGTTTTTCCTGCTTCTGGATGTCTAAAGAAAATAACAAAGGTACCATTAGAATCCTGTATAGGTGTGCTACAGCGCCATGTAAGTGCTGTATATGGTCATATAGTGGTGACAGACTCCCTTTAAAATGTATTAAAATGTATTAGGGTTAAAACCAGATGGGCTGAAGATGGTGGATGGATCAAACATGGCCGCTGGATTATTGCCATAAGGGACAGGAGCCTGAAAACTAGCTGCCATATAATATGGTGGTCAAACAGGGGCTGTTGCTGGTTAGATGGGGGCACAATATTCAAACTATTGATGTTCTGGCCTGCAATCTCCTGCAGGCTATTTGTCAGTAAACACAGAATATTAATCAGCTCTGGCATACCCACTTCTCCAACCCCAGCGCTCTCCTGCCCTACAGCTGGGAGACCTTCTTCTGCCATCTGCTTTTCCTCCTTTTCCAAATCTAATATTAATGAGAATATGTCATCAGGAACACCCAGCTCCTCCTGTCTCTGCATCTTGCTGACTTTTCTAGGACATAGAGACTTTTTTTTTTGTATAATCTCTTTTCATTGTTTCAATTGTTTCAAGTAGGAATAAAACAATGACGTATAACAATTGAGATACACAGCATGTAAAATTATAAAACATCATTGCAGCATGACATAAGACAAAGCTGTATATGTATATAAGCACATCACAATTAGGATGTACAGAGATACAAAAAGTACAAAATAAACATAATGGTGGAAAGAACTAGGCTCTGAAGCGGCAGGAGATCAATAAACTCATAGGGGGTGGTTTGCTAATGAAGTGGTAAGAAGGTGTAGATAGCTATGCATATATAAGTATGTATATGTCTTTCCCATAGATGGTGATAATGAACGGGGTCAATCTTTAAGTTACGAGGGTAAGTGGTGGATCCTGTTTCTTAGTTTGAACACACGCTCTCTTGAAGGTCCTGTACTTCAACCTGATCCAAAATGTCTGAGTCTCTCACTGCCTGAGCCTCTTTCCAGGGTTGCCACACCTCAAGATATTTGAGTCTATTACTATGGACCCAACCCAACAGTTCCTCCATTCTATGAAGCTGGAGCATTTTATTAAACCACATTTTTATATTTGGGGGTGTGGTATCTCTCCACTTAGTGGGGATGAGTAGTTTTGCTGTTGCAATCATATGTGTGGGAAGGTTTTCTTTAGTAGGCTGAAAGTTGGGAGTTGGGATCCAAAGCAATATCAGCTCGGGAGTAAGTTTGATAGAAGTAGAGCAGATAGAGTTGATGGAGTCCTCTACAGCCCTCCAATATTGTGATAATAGAGGGCAAGACCACCAGATGTGGAGCATGGAACCCACATCTGATTGGCATCTCCAGCATTGATCAGTTGGAGAGACCCCAATAGAAGCTAGATAAACTGGTGTTTTGTACCATCTAGTAATGATTTTGTAGGAGTTTTCTTGATATCGGATGCGAGTAGAAAAACCTTTTGCATGGGAAAGGATATAGGTAGATTCAATGTCAGAGAAACATCTCCCTAATTCTCTTTCCCAGTGACATAAGTAATAGGGTTTGGAGACACTAGTTATATTCAGTAAATTGTTATAGATAACCGATAATTTTTTCAGTGGCGAAGGGAGGGCTGTGAGGTTCTCCAACCACGTGGGATCTAGGAATGTTAGGGCAGAGGTTTTTTCGTATTTCTTACATATGTTATTAAAATCCCAAACTTGTATCAGGGTAGGTGGATTTCTTTCCAGTTTAATGTGCATGTTTTACAAGGAGAGTATGTGGTTGGTTTCTGTCATTTCGCCTATCTTTGTTCCTCCCAGGGAGTGCCACCAACTCTTGTTCCTCCCACCCATCTTGTTAAAGAGGTAAGGTAGCACACTAAGTGGGACCATTTTTGACACTTTACTTCCGTTTTGAGGGGAGGCTGGGGAGTTTTGATAACTATTGAGTATACTTTTTGTTAGGATGCACATCTTAGGGCAGAGAGAGAGAGCGGGACCTCCCGTAACCACAAAAGATCATGTGTATGCACTCCCAATAGAGTTCTTTCTATGTCTAGATAAGGTGCCTCTAATTTGTCATTTGCTAGGAGTGCCCATCTGGGTAGCTGGACATAGAGACATTGAAGGATGATTTGGAAGATGCAAAGCCAGAAAAAGATAAGGATGGTCATCATTAAGAACTGGCCCCCCAATGGGGTGCAGACTTGATGGTATTTATTTGAAAGCACCATTAATTCAATGGCTCTGTACATCAAGAGGGGGTTACACAAACATAAAAAAAACAATACACAATAAACTATTAACGGCTGATATAAGTAAATGTAGGAATAAATAAATAAAACTGACACAGAATACATTTTCCGCTAATAGAACGTATTAACAAGAGATGAGTGAAGTTTAGAAAAATTTGATTCAGCTAATTAGCCTAAGTTCGCCAAGAAATTATATTTGTTCCAAATTAATTTGTCACAAATCTCACTAAATCAGGTTTACCCAGGCCACTCTGCCAAATCATATTCTTCCCACTTAGTGGCCCAATCTCAGTGTGAATGCTTGGAAGTTAAATGGCAGGGAGACTGCAGGGTGAGTGCAGGGAGACTGCTGGGAGAAAGAAGGGAGACTGCAGGGAGAGTGTATCACCGTGAACATCAGTGTGCAGTGCACCAACATTCATAGCTAATCTGTTTTATTAGGCACCTTCCAAAATACAGCACAGAGCAGCATTCTTCTGTACAGCAATAATATTAATGAATGGGGTCCAACAGTTGCCATCTCTTACCACCATTTGACGGCTCCAGTGGTTCCTTTATTTTCTTTGTTCTGCTCCTATAACAGAGGAGAATAGAATCTGAAGTGCTGATGTGAACACAGCATTAGCTGTAGTTACTGTGCTGTCAGTATTACAAGCAGGTCAAATTTATCACTGTGTACCAAGGTTGTCAACCAGAATGTTTCTTTTTTTCTGGACAAATTATCCTACAATCTCAGACAGCCAACATTTTTTACAGACAAATTCAAAAATGATAATGAATGATAAATATTATTGATAAGTAATGCATGTCTCTATAGCTCAATGTATTTACAGTATAAGTAATACATGTCATCTATATCTCAATATACTGAGCGATAACACCTCATTACCAGAATTTACTGTGAGCTGTAAAATGATAATTACCACCAAAATGATCTAGTCAAGTACCCCCAGCCAAAAAAAAAATAACAGACACATCAATTTTTTTTTTCAATGGACACAGGAAAAAAGTCATTTACTTTTACGGACTGTCAAGAAATCTATGGACGGTTGGCAACCCTACCATGTACATAACTGTGCAGTGCACCAAGATTCAAGTAGTCAGCAACAGTGGCAGTAACAGTGTGCAAAAAGATTCATAGCTAGGGATGAGCGAACCCGAACTGTATAGTTCGGGTTCGTACCGAATTTTGGGGTGTCCATGACACGGACCCGAACCCGAACATTTTCGTAAAAGTCCGGGTTCGGGTTCGGTGTTCGGCGCTTTCTTGGCGCTTTTTGAAAGGCTGCAAAGCAGCCAATCAACAAGCGTCATACTACTTGCCCCAAGAGGCCATCACAGCCTTGCCTACTATTGGCATGGCTGTGATTGGCCAGTGCAGCATGTGACCCAGCCTCTATATAAGCTTGGGTCACGTAGCGATGCACGTCACTCTGCTGATTCAAGCATAGGGAGAGGTTGCAGCTGCGACGTTAGGGCGAGATTAGGCAGATTAACTCCTCCAAAAGACTTCATTCTGTGATCGATCTGCAGCTGTGGATCATTGAAGTGCTAATATCGACTTGCTCACTTTTTTGAGGCTGCCCAGAGCGTTTTTAGATCACTTTTTTCTGGGGTGATCGGCGGCCATATTGTGGCTTGTGGTGCGCCAGCACAAGCTATCACCAAGTGTATTTAACCATCAATAGTGTGGTTATTTTGTGCTATATCCTACATCAGCTGCAGGCTGAGCCTGTGTCACCCAAGTGCATTTAACCATCAATAGTGTGGTTATTTTTTGCTATATCCTACATCAGCTGCAGGCTGAGCCTGTGTCACCGAAGTGCATTTAACCATCAACAGTCTGGTTATTTTTTGGCCATATACTACATCAGCTGCAGGCTGAGCCTGTGTCACCGAAGTGCATTTAACCATCAACAGTCTGGTTATTTTTTGGCCATATACTACATCTGGTGCAGGCTGAGCCTGTCACCCAGAGCCTAAAAAATAGACCTGACATTTCTATTCAACCAAATCTGTACTGTTTTAGCTGGTCAAGTTATTTGTAGTGACTGTAAAAGCAGACTTTTTGTTCTGGGTTGAAAAACTATTCCCAAATTTGCCATTCTCAAAATAACTAGTTTCTGGTATATGAGGCCTACTTGAAATCTATCCCAAAAAGGATATCTTACATTGAAGGTGCTGATAGTGTCATTCAGAAAAACCTAAGACACACGCTACCGTGCAGATAGAAGTCTGATTCTGTGATTAAACCTATACCTGTCACACAGCGCAAAAAAAAAAACAGGCCTGACATTTCTATTCAACCAAATCTGTACTGTTTTAGCTGGTCAAGTTATTTGTAGTGACCATAAAAGCAGACTTTTTGTTCTGGGTTGAAAAACTATTCCCAAATTTGCCATTCTCAAAATAACTAGTTTCTGGTATATGAGGCCTACTTGAAATCTATCCCAAAAAGGATATCTTACATTGAAGGTGCTGATTGTGTCATTCAGAAAAACCTAAGACACACGCTACCGTGCAGATAGAAGTCTGATTCTGTGATTAAACCTATACCTGTCACACAGCGCAAAAAAAAAACAGCCCTGACATTTCTATTCAACCAAATCTGTACTGTTTTAGCTGGTCAAGTTATTTGTAGTGACCGTAAAAGCAGACTTTTTGTTCTGGGTTGAAAAACTATTCCCAAATTTGCCATTCTCAAAATAACTAGTTTCTGGTATATGAGGCCTACTTGAAATCTATCCCAAAAAGGATATCTTACATTGAAGGTGCTGATAGTGTCATTCAGAAAAACCTAAGACACACGCTACCGTGCAGATAGAAGTCTGATTCTGTGATTAAACCTATACCTGTCACACAGCGCAAAAAAAAAACAGGCCTGACATTTCTATTCAACCAAATCTGTACTGTTTTAGCTGGTCAAGTTATTTGTAGTCACCGTAAAAGCACACTTTTTGTTCTGGGTTGAAAAACTATTCCCAAATTTGGCATTCTCAAAATTGTGGTGAACGGGAACAATGAGGAAAACATCTAATAAGGGACGCGGACGTGGACATGGTCGTGGTGGTGTTAGTGGACCCTATGGTGCTGGGAGAGGACGTGGCAGTTCTGCCACAGCCACACGTCCTAGTGAACCAACTACCTCAGGTCCCAGTAGCCAGCAGAATTTACAGCGATATTTGGTGGGGCCCAATGCTGTTCTAAGGATGGTAAGGCCTGAGCAGGTACAGGCATTAGTCAATTGGGTGGCCGACAGTGGATCCAGCACGTTCACATTATCTCCCACCCACTCTTCTGCAGAAAGCGCACAGATGGCGCATGAAAACCAAGCCCATCGGTCTGTCACATCACCCCCATGCATATCAGGGAAACTGTCTGAGCCTCAAGTTATGCAGCAGTCTCTTATGCTGTTTGAAGACTCTGCTGCCAGGGTTTCCCAAGGGCATCCACCTAGCCCTTCCCCAGGGGTGGAAGAGATAGAATGCACTAACGCACAACCACTTATGTTTCCTGATGATGAGGACATGGGAATACCACCTCAGCACGTCTCTGATGATGACGAAACACAGGTGCCAACTGCTGCGTCTTTCTGCAGTGTGCAGACTGAACAGGAGGTCAGGGATTAAGACTGGGTGGAAGACGATGCAGGGGACGATGAGGTCCTAGACCCCACATGGAATGAAGGTCGTGCCACTGACTTTCAGAGTTCGGAGGAAGAGGCAGTGGTGAGACCGAGCCAACAGCGTAGCAAAAGAGGGAGCAGTGGGCAAAATCAGAACACCCGCCGCCAAGAGACTCCGCCTGCTACTGACCGCCGCCATCTGGGACCGAGCACCCCAAAGGCAGCTTCAAGGAGTTCCCTGGCATGGCACTTCTTCAAACAATGTGCTGACGACAAGACCCGAGTGGTTTGCACGCTGTGCCATCAGAGCCTGAAGCGAGGCATTAACGTTCTGAACCTTAGCACAACCTGCATGACCAGGCACCTGCATGCAAAGCATGAACTGCAGTGGAGTAAACACCTTAAAAACAAGGAAGTCACTCAGGCTCCCCCTGCTACCTCTTCTGCTGCTGCCGCCTCGGCCTCTTCTGCTGCTGCCGCCGCCTCGGCCTCTTCTGCTGCTGCTGCCGCCGCCTCGGGCTCTTCCTCTGCCTCTGGAGGAACGTTGGCACCTGCCGCCCAGCTAACATGGGATGTACCACCAACACCACCACCTGCGTCACCAAGCATCTCAACCATGTCACACGGCAGCGTTCAGCTCTCCATCTCACAAACATTTGAGAGAAAGCGTAAATTCCCACCTAGCCACCCTCGATCCCTGGCCCTGAATGCCAGCATTTCTAAACTACTGGCCTATGAAATGCTGTCATTTAGGCTGGTGGACACACACAGCTTCAAACAGCTCATGTCACTTGCTGTCCCACAGTATGTTGTTCCCAGCCGCCACTACTTCTCCAATAGAGCCGTGCCTTCCCTGCACAAACAAGTGTCCGATAAAATCAAGTGTGCACTGCGCAACGCCATCTGTGGCAAGGTCCACCTAACCACAGATACGTGGACCAGTAAGCACGGCCAGGGACGCTATATCTCCCTAACTGCACACTGGGTAAGTGTAGTGGCGGCTGGGCCCCAGGCGGAGAGCTGTTTGGCGCACGTCCTTCAGCCGCCAAGGATCGCAGGGCAACATTCTTTGCCTCCTGTCTCCTCCTCCTCCTACTCAGCTTCCTCCTCCTCTTCTTCCACCTGCTCATCCAGTCAGCCACACACCTTCACCACCAACTTCAGCACAGCCCGGGGTAAACGTCAGCAGGCCATTCTGAAACTCATATGTTTGGGGGACAGGCCCCACACCGCACAGGAGTTCTGGGGGGGTATAGAACAACAGACCGACGAGTGGTTGCTGCCGGTGAGCCTCAAGCCCGGCCTGGTGGTGTGCGATAATGGGCGAAATCTCGTTGCAGCTCTGGGACTAGCCGGTTTGACGCACATCCCTTGCCTGGCGCATGTGATGAATTTGGTGGTGCAGAAGTTCATTTGCAACTACCCCGACATGTCAGAGCTGCTGCATAAAGTGCGGGCCGTCTGTTCGCGCTTCCGGCGTTCACACCCTGCCGCTGCTCGTCTGTCTGCGCTACAGCGTAACTTCGGCCTTCCCGCTCACCGCCTCATATGCGACGTACCCACAAGGTGGAACTCCACCTTGCATATGCTGGACAGACTGTGCGAGCAGCAGCAGGCCATAGTGGAGTTTCAGCTGCAGCACGCACGGGTCAGTCGCACTGCGGATCAGACACACTTCACCACCAATGACTGGGCCTCCATGCGAGACCTGTGTGCCCTGTTGCGTTGTTTCGAGTACTCCACCAACATGGCCAGTGGCGATGACGCCGTTATCAGCGTTACAATACCACTTCTATGTCTCCTTGAGAAAACACTTAGGGCGATGATGGAAGAGGAGGTGGCCCAGGAGGAAGAGGAGAAAGAGGGGTCATTTTTAGCACTTTCAGGCCAGTCTCTTTGAAGTGACTCAGAGGGAGGTTTTTTGCAACACCAGAGGCAAGGTACAAATGTGGCCAGACAGGGCCCACTACTGGAGGACGAGGAGGACGAGGATGAGGAGGAGGTGGAGGAGGATGAGGATGAAGCATGTTCACAGCGGGGTGGCACCCAAAGCAGCTCGGGCCCATCACTGGTGCGTGGCTGGGGGGAAACACAGGACGATGACGATACGCCTCCCACAGAGGACTGCTTGTCCTTACCTCTGGGCAGCCTGGCACACATGAGCGACTACATGCTGCAGTGCCTGCGCAACGACAGCAGAGTTGCCCACATTTTAACGTGTGCGGACTACTGGGTTGCCACCCTGCTGGATCCCCGGTACAAAGACAATTGCAGCGTACTCAAGTTGTGTGCAATAGGTGTTTCTGGGTGATGTAGTGCAATATACACTAACCTGGTACAGCTGACTCTCTGCAAGGGCAGGTATAGGTAAGGAATAGTTCGTGACGCCAGTGCCAAGTAAACGGTGGCACGCCGTTTGCGGATGCAGGAATAAATTGAGGAAACGTAGTCTTAACACAGAACTCCAACTTTAGTAGTTTTCCAAGCAGAGACAATAAAGGAAATGCAGTTCCTCAGCATACAGTCGATTTTGCAATTCGGTCGATGCAGGCAATTCAGTATAGCAGGGTAATTACAGAGTGTTGAACACAGGACTTGCAGCAAAGGAGCTTGCACTCTAACTCTGTCTGATCCTGGAATGTAGCAATTCTTCACCAAGGCCCATTAACCTAGTTCTGGCTTTATATCCTTGGCTATAGCTTTAATCAGTACCTCCTCTGTCTTTCTGAGTACCTCTTGCTTTCCTGATCTTTGCTTCTGTCTCTCTCAGCTTCTGGACACTTCCTCAGGCTCTAGAAACTTCTGAGCTGTGGTCTAGACTGCCTTCTGCACTCCACACTAGATCAGGTTACACTGACTTTCCCTTCCTTGTCTGGCCCTTATATAAACTAGGGCTCCCTAGCTCCCTCTAATGCCTAAGAGCTGGAATGACACCCCTAGCCGGCCTGTAAGTGCAAGTTTCAGTGACAGGGAAATACACACATTACATTACATTTTATAAAACTGGCATACAACAATTTCCCCATAATTAGGAGGGACGACAGCACACCAAGTGACACTTTGGTAGTGACGGGTATTACAACTCCCGTACACTACATACCCCACTGCTTTAAGCTGAGTACGACCTCGTACTCCATCATGGGTCGCCCAACTGGAATCTCTACCTGAAATAGAAAATAGAGACATGCAGGCATACATACATGTAATTCATCTGCATTTACATTTACATCAGGTCCAATTGGCAAAGGTGAAGGGTAGTGACAAGGGGCGTCGTTCTCTTCTCTCAGGATAGTGAATGGAACGGGGGCGCTGACCTGGCACAGCGTAACATTATAACCAGGATAGTCCATGACAATGAATAAGTCCATGATAAAACAGTAGAATGGATAAAACAGTATAAAAGTTCTTGGAGGCTCAAAGAACAAACATGAGTCCGTACCCAGGTTATTTCTTATTAATTCACAGAGGCTCTCATGCGGTGGAGTCCATCTCTGGGCACATTTCCTTAGTATGAAGTTGCACAATAAAATGACAGCATAATAACGGAACTACCCAGGGGTTTCCTGTGGGTGTAGCACAGGCAAGGGCTCACGTGGAGGAGTCCATTCTTGCGCACAAATGTCAAGTAAGGTATTGCCCGTGGCAACTGTTTGGGAGGAGACACCACCAGAATAATCAAAGTCTCCTAAACGGACTGGCGGACGTCCCCTGGTCATCCGGGTAGACCTTCTCAAAACAGGGGTCTCCTCTTCCCTTAGCAACGAGGTAGAAGGGAGAGGAGCAACAGGAGGGTCTCCATCCGTGAGACCTCGGTCAGGAACAACTGGAACAACAGGAACAACAAGATCCACTACAGGGGGAACTGGATCCAGGGCATCTTGAACCGGCTCTTCTGGAGGTGAAGCTACAGTAGGTGCCGGAGCAGGCACCAGCAAGTTCAACCAAGGTGTCAGAAGCCAATGCATGGGATCAGCGTCATACCTGAGATTACTGACAGCCTGCATAGGATCCTCGGGCTGTAGTGCTGACTCTGACACAGGATATTCAGATCCAGAACTCTCGTCGATAGGTTCTGGTGTCAGGCAGAGCTTTAACCGGTTTCGGTGTACAATTTGGGATCCCTTGTCTTCCCGGGTGATCTCATAAGTGTGAGTTCCACCATTTGGGATTGCAGTGACAACATAGGGACTTCGCTCCCACTTACTGTCCAATTTGCTGGTACGACGGTTATTCTTTAACCATACCACGGCCCCTATGGTCAAGGGTTCTGCATGGGCTGCCTGATCATAGTCTCTCTGCTGTCGGTCTCTAGCAAAGTCCATACGTTCCTGAACAATGGCTTTGGCTGCATCCAATCGCCTTTGGTGCTCAGCAACCCAGTCGGTGTTAGGTAATGGGTTAATGCAATCAGGTACATGTATGTCCAATGAATGATCAGCAGGCAATGTCCCTTGGCGCCCAAACATCAAGTAAAAAGGGGTATACCCGGTGGAACAATGTATGGTATGATTGTATGTGAACATGAGCTGTGGCAACAGACTGGGCCAATCTCCTCTGTTCTCAGGAGGCACGGCCCTCAGCATCTCTATCAAGGTCTGATTCATTTTTTCACATAATCCGTTACCTTGAGGATGGTAGGCCGTCGTCCGGATCTTCTTACAGTTGTGTAAGCGGCACAGTTCATGGAACAGATGGGACTCAAAAGCAGGTCCTTGATCGGTGAGGATCTTTTCTGGACATCCATAGGGCAGGAGGAAGTGCTTCCAGAACATTTCGGCTGTAGTCTTGGCTGTCTGGTCTCTCACAGGCACTGCTACAACAAACTTTGTGAAATGGTCAATAATAGTCATGGCATAAGCATACCCTGAGCGACTAGGCTCCAGTTTTACATGGTCGATGGCGACAAGTTCAAGAGGACGAGTACTTACAATGGGTCTCAGTGGTGCCCTCTGATCATGGTGCTCACTTCGTTTCAAGGCACAGGCTACACACTCTCGACACCACTTCTCCATGTCTTCTCTCATGCCTACCCAGTAAAACCGCTGGCGGATAGTAGCCTCAGTCTTTTGGACCCCAAAGTGACCGGATTGATTGTGGTACATCTCCAACACCATACCTGCATCTCGTCGGGGTATGAGAATCTGGTGTACTCTTTCGTTGGACACTGGGTCTAGGCTTCTCCGTAGCAATAGGCCCTTTTGTATGAAGAGTTGATGGCGCTGTCTCCACAGTTTGATGAGCTCAGGATCTGCACTCTTACGCCGGATCCTCTCAGGGGCTCTGCCACTAGTAATGAAGTCCAACAACTCACCCAGCACTCTACTTTCAGACTGTAGTTTCACCCACCTTTCTTCTTTAGGTTCAGGCCTACTGGAGGGTGAAGGAACTGCAGCTCTGTTATTGGTAGCTCGAGCCTGATCCTGTTGAGCAAATTTGTTATAGAAAGCCGGCATCTCTACATCTTCCCAAGCATCTCGTACATCATCAGGAGCTGTCTCTGTGGGAAGTCTGGATAAAGCATCAGCATTATCATTAGTACGTCCAGCACGATACTTTACAGAGAAATTATAGTTGGCAAGGCGAGAGGCCCATCTCTGCTCCAAGGCCCCCAATTTAGCTGTATTTAGATGCGCCAGAGGGTTATTGTCAGTGAATGCAATGAACGGGGTAGCGGCTAGATAATCCTTGAATTTTTCTGTCACCGCCCACACTAATGCCAGGAACTCTAGTTTGAAGGAACTATAATTCTGGTCATTTTTCTCAGCTCCTTTCAGGGAGCGGCTTGCATATGCTATCACTCTCTCTTTTCCCTCTTGGATCTGGGCTAACACAGCTCCCAGGCCTCGCTTGCTAGCATCAGTATAGAGATGGAAGGGCTTGCTATAATCTGGATAACCTAACACTGGAGGCTCGGTCAGTTTCTTTTTTAGCAATTGGAACGCTATCTCTCTTTTCTCATTCCACTCAATGGGCACAGGAGTTCTAGGACTCTTTTTGGGTTGCCCCCTCAAGAGCTCCTGGATAGGATCAGCTATTTGAGCAAAATGGGGGATAAAACGTCTATAGTAGCCGGCAAAACCCAGGAAACTCCTCACCTCTTTGACAGTAGTAGGAACCGGCCAATTACAGACAGCTGCCAATTTATCAGGGTCAGGTTGCACTCCCTCTCCGCTTACTATATGCCCCAGGTATCTTACTGCAGGTTTGAGCAGGTGACACTTGGATGGCTTTACCTTCAAGCCATATTTGATAAGGATTTCAAATACTTCTGCCAAATGTTTCAGATGGTCCTCATATGTTTTTGAGTACACAATGACGTCATCAAGATACAGCAGCACTGTTTCGAAGTTTTTGTGACCCAAACACCGTTCCATTAGTCTCTGGAAAGTTCCTGGGGCATTACATAGCCCGAACGGCATACAATTGAATTCGAACAGGCCCATGGGAGTAGTGAAGGCAGTCTTTTCTCTATCTGCAGGGGCCATGGGTACTTGCCAGTAGCCACTGGTCAAGTCCAATGTGGAGAAATAGGCAGAGGAGCCCAGAGCAGTTAGTGACTCCTCAATGCGGGGCAGTGGGTATGCATCTTTGTGGGTTATTTGATTAATTTTCCTATAATCCACACAGAAACGGATACTACCGTCCTTCTTCTTTACAAGAACCAGGGGTGCAGCCCACGGACTACGGCTGTCCCGGATCACATTAGAGTCTTTCATTTCCTGGATCATTTCCTTTACAGTCTGATATGAAGTAGGTGGTAAGGGTCTGTATCTCTCCTTGATAGGAGGATGAGAGCCAGTAGGTATGGTGTGTTGTATGACACTAACCTCTCCATAGTCAGTAGCATGCTTACTGAAGGCCTGGTGGTGCTCCTTGACAAGCTGTAGAATCCCTTCTTGTTGATGTTGGGGGGTAGTCTCGTCCCCTACATGGAGCTCTTCCCACCAGGGTACTTGTGGCTGGGTCACCGGCGAACATCCGCTGACTGCAGCTGGCGGCTTTTCCGTCACTGGAAGACGAATGATGTCTTGGAAGGACACCTGGGACAGCTGGGCAACACTGCAATGCTTAGTAAGCGCAACAGGATGATTACTCAGGTTAATCAGACGGACAGGTACTTTACCTTGGGAGACGTTCACCAGGCACTTGGCAGCTCTCACATAAGGATAATCCTCCATCTGGATTGGTTCCACCAGGGCTGGATAATCTCGGCCTTGGACTCCCAGGACAGCACGACACCATAAAAGAGTTTGAGAATTAGGAGGCAAAGTCACAGGTTTATTATCACGGATCTTGGCAGTACAAATTTCTCCTTTCCCATTAGCAAACCTCTGCTGGGCACTTAACACAGTAATAGTCTTTTGAATCACCCTCCTGGATGCAGAGGAAGCAGTGGGCAAAGTCTGATGTAATACAGCAAGTATTTCTGAATAACAGTTTTTGAAGACATTGGTGCCTAGAATGACAGGATGTCCTCCTCTGTCACCGGCCTGTACTACGATCACTCCCTGTTGAGGCAGGGTTACTTCTCCCACCTGCAGGGTGGGTTCCCAGTATCCATGAACCTTTACTGGTTTGCCATTGCTGGCGATAATTTCCACCCAGGATTCAGGCGGTTGGGTCAACTGGTTGGTGTCCCAGAACTTTTCAAATGCAGGCAGCTGAATAGTAGTGACCTGAGACCCAGTATCTAATAGGGCTTCAAAGGGGACCCCGTTGATCTCTATATTGATTTTAGGATGGGATCCTACATAACGTGGCATCCAATTTGGATCCTCTGGACCTAGTATTCTACCTCCCGAGGGTTGGTCCTCAGCCTCAGGGGTTGCCCGTTTAACTGCCAGCACGTGGATTCTGTGTGTCCCAGCTTTTTGCAGTATGTACACACGGGCTTCTTGCGACCTCTATTACGCCTCCCAGGATCCCTGGGGTGAGTCTCTTGGTAAGGAGGTGGGAACGGCCTAGGAGGTGACAGGAATTCTTCATCTAGCATTATGGGTTTTTCCCATTCCTCTATTTTTCTGCACACTTTCTCTAGACTTTTAGTGAGGTGATTTACTTGCTCTGTCAGCATGGCAATAGTATCAGTAGCTGACACTTGAACAGCTTGGCCGGCCTCAGCTCGGTTAGTGACAAGCGGTTTTGGCTTGCAGGCTGATGACTCAGATAGGGCGCTCAACTCAGGAGATACTGTGGACCCCAGAATTTTTATAGCCAGTTCTTTAAAGTCCAGAAAGGCACTGTTAGGGTGCTGGGCGGACAGCATCTTTAACTGGGTCCTTATTTGTTCACTAGACACCCCGGTGATAAATTGTTCCCTCAGGGTCTGGTCCTGGTTATCAGCCTCTTTGGGATCTATCTGAATTACAGCCCCTAAAGCCTCCTGGAGTGAGAGGGCAAAGTCACGGAGGGACTCACCGGACTTCTGTTTCTTGCCAAAGAAGTGCATCTTTATCTCTGAGGCAGTCCTAGTCTCAAAAGTGGCTCTGAGGCGGGTGAATATCTGCTCTAGAGTACTCCGCTCAGTAGCAGGCCATGATAACACTTCCCTGCGGGCAGCCCCCTCCAGTTGCGCCAGCAGGATTTCCATTTGCTGGTCGGCATTTATAGGGTATAATCGGAATAGTGCCAGCAACTTTTCTTCAAAGTCCCGTAGGGTATGGGTCTCTCCCCTGTAGCGGGGGAACCATGGGGCCCCGAAATAATAAGGCATGGTAAAGGGCATCATGCTAGGGGCTGTAGGGTGATCAGGAGCCGCAAGCTCTCCTGGGGCCGGCTGCTCAGGCACTCCTGGCTCTGACATGGTAGTCTATTGAGAGGTGGCCGCTGGCGACTAAAGAGGCCGGTACACTCCCCTTCCCTCCGGTTACAAGTGCTTACCGGTATCGCTGGTCTTGCGCAGGCCAAGTCTCGCGAGATTCCGGACGTCCTGAGACCGCGGTGACGCAGGAGAAGCAGGGCCGCGGCGGTGTGATGATGAAGAGGGGCGGGACTCTCTGTGTCTTTGCAGGGATCCGCCCACGAATGTCCTCAGCGGCGCGGGAAACTTTACTCCAGGCAGCCGGTGGCCATCTTTAGCAAAACGCTGTCCATTCACTGACAGCAAGCAGGATTGCAAAAAGTCCACAAAACCACATTCCAATGCGGCGGTTTTCTTCCTCTGTGCAGCGCAATACTGCACAGCGCTTTTTAGAGTTTTTGGGTACACTTTGGGTATGATTTTCAGTCCACAAAGTCCACTTGAATAAAACAGGCAAATTGTCACTTTGGTCACAGGGCAACTGTATAAGGCACAAAGTTCACGCTTCTTGCACTAGAAAGCGTGCGTATCCTGTTCGTGACGCCAAAAGAGAGGTGCAGCGTACTCAAGTTGTGTGCAATAGGTGTTTCTGGGTGATGTAGTGCAATATACACTAACCTGGTACAGCTGACTCTCTGCAAGGGCAGGTATAGGTAAGGAATAGTTCGTGACGCCAGTGCCAAGTAAACGGTGGCACGCCGTTTGCGGATGCAGGAATAAATTGAGGAAACGTAGTCTTAACACAGAACTCCAACTTTAGTAGTTTTCCAAGCAGAGACAATAAAGGAAATGCAGTTCCTCAGCATACAGTCGATTTTGCAATTCGGTCGATGCAGGCAATTCAGTATAGCAGGGTAATTACAGAGTGTTGAACACAGGACTTGCAGCAAAGGAGCTTGCACTCTAACTCTGTCTGATCCTGGAATGTAGCAATTCTTCACCAAGGCCCATTAACCTAGTTCTGGCTTTATATCCTTGGCTATAGCTTTAATCAGTACCTCCTCTGTCTTTCTGAGTACCTCTTGCTTTCCTGATCTTTGCTTCTGTCTCTCTCAGCTTCTGGACACTTCCTCAGGCTCTAGAAACTTCTGAGCTGTGGTCTAGACTGCCTTCTGCACTCCACACTAGATCAGGTTACACTGACTTTCCCTTCCTTGTCTGGCCCTTATATAAACTAGGGCTCCCTAGCTCCCTCTAATGCCTAAGAGCTGGAATGACACCCCTAGCCGGCCTGTAAGTGCAAGTTTCAGTGACAGGGAAATACACACATTACATTACATTTTATAAAACTGGCATACAACAATTTCCCCATAATTAGGAGGGACGACAGCACACCAAGTGACACTTTGGTAGTGACGGGTATTACAACTCCCGTACACTACACAATGTGCCCACCTTACTTCCTACACTGGAGCGTGATAGGAAGATGCGCGAGTACAAGCGCACGTTGGTAGACGCGCTACTAAGAGCATTCCCAAATGTCACAGGGGAACCAGTGGAAGCCCAAGGCGAAGGCAGAGGAGGAGCAAGAGGTCGCCAACGCAGCTGTGTCACGGCCAGCTCCTCTGAGGGCAGGGTTAGCATGGCAGAGATGTGGAAAAGTTTTGTCAACACGCCACAGCTAACTGCACCACCACCTGATACGGAACGTGTTAGCAGGAGGCAACATTTCACTAACATGGTGGAACAGTACCTGTGCACACCCCTCCACGTACTGACTGATGGTTCGGCCCCATTCAACTTCTGGGTCTCCAAATTGTCCACGTGGCCAGAGCTAGCCTTTTATGCCTTGAAGGTGCTGGCCTGCCCGGCGGCCAGCGTTTTGTCTGAACGTGTATTCAGCACGGCAGGGGGCGTCATTACAGACAAACGCAGCCGCCTGTCTACAGCCAATGTGGACAAGCTGACGTTCATAAAAATGAACCAGGCATGGATCCCACAGGACCTGTCCATCCCTTGTGCAGATTAGATATTAACTACCTCCCCTTAACAATATATTATTCTACTCCAGGGCACTTCCTCATTCAATACTATTTTTAATTTCATTTTACCATTATATTGCGGGGCAACCCAAAGTTGAATGAACCTCTCCTCTGTCTGGGTGCCGGGGCCTAAATGTGTGACAGTGGCCTGTTCCAGTGGTGGGTGACGTGAAGCCTGATTCTCTGCTATGACATGAAGACTTATTCTGTGCTGACATGAAGCCAGATTCTCTGTTACGCGACCTCTCTCCTCTGCCTGGGTGCCTGGGCCTAAATATGTGACAGTGGCCTGTTCCAGTGGTGGGTGACATGAACCCTGATTCTCTGCTATGACATGAAGACAGATTCTGTGCTGACATAAGGCCAGATTCTCTGTTACGGGACCTCTCTCCTCTGCCTGGGTGCCTGGGCCTAAATATGTGACAGTGGCCTGTTCCAGTGGTGGGTGACGTGAAGCCTGATTCTCTGCTATGACATGAAGACAGATTCTGCGCTGACATAAGGCCAGATTCTCTGTTACGGGACCTCTCTCCTCTGCCTGGGTGCCTGGGCCTAAATGTGTGACAGTGGCCTGTTCCAGTGGTGGGTGACGTGAAGCCTGATTCTCTGCTATGACATGAAGACAGATTCTGCGCTGACATAAGGCCAGATTCTCTGTTACGGGACCTCTCTCCTCTGCATGCGTGCCTAGGCCTAAATGTGTGACAGTGGCCTGTTCCAGTGGTGGGTGACGTGAAGCCTGATTCTCTGCTATGACATGAAGACAGATTCTGCGCTGACATAAGGCCAGATTCTCTGTTATGGGACCTCTCTCCTCTGCCTGGGTGCCTGGGCCTAAATGTGTGACAGTGGCCTGTTCCAGTGGTGGGTGACGTGAAGCCTGATTCTCTGCTATGACATGAAGACAGATTCTGCGCTGACATAAGGCCAGATTCTCTGTTACGGGACCTCTCTCCTCTGCCTGGGTGCCTGGGCCTAAATGTGTGACAGTGGCCTGTTCCAGTGGTGGGTGACGTGAAGCCTGATTCTCTGCTATGACATGAAGACAGATTCTGCGCTGACATAAGGCCAGATTCTCTGTTACGGGACCTCTCTCCTCTGCCTGGGTGCCTGGGCCTAAATGTGTGACAGTGGCCTGTTCCAGTGGTGGGTGACGTGAAGCCTGATTCTCTGCTATGACATGAAGACAGATTCTGCGCTGACATAAGGCCAGATTCTCTGTTACGGGACCTCTCTCCTCTGCCTGGGTGCCTGGGCCTAAATATGTGACAGTGGCCTGTTCCAGTGGTGGGTGACATGAACCCTGATTCTCTGCTATGACATGAAGACAGATTCTGTGCTGACATAAGGCCAGATTCTCTGTTACGGGACCTCTCTCCTCTGCCTGGGTGCCTGGGCCTAAATATGTGACAGTGGCCTGTTCCAGTGGTGGGTGACGTGAAGCCTGATTCTCTGCTATGACATGAAGACAGATTCTGCGCTGACATAAGGCCAGATTCTCTGTTACGGGACCTCTCTCCTCTGCCTGGGTGCCTGGGCCTAAATGTGTGACAGTGGCCTGTTCCAGTGGTGGGTGACGTGAAGCCTGATTCTCTGCTATGACATGAAGACAGATTCTGCGCTGACATAAGGCCAGATTCTCTGTTACGGGACCTCTCTCCTCTGCATGCGTGCCTAGGCCTAAATGTGTGACAGTGGCCTGTTCCAGTGGTGGGTGACGTGAAGCCTGATTCTCTGCTATGACATGAAGACAGATTCTGCGCTGACATAAGGCCAGATTCTCTGTTATGGGACCTCTCTCCTCTGCCTGGGTGCCTGGGCCTAAATGTGTGACAGTGGCCTGTTCCAGTGGTGGGTGACGTGAAGCCTGATTCTCTGCTATGACATGAAGACAGATTCTGCGCTGACATAAGGCCAGATTCTCTGTTACGGGACCTCTCTCCTCTGCCTGGGTGCCTGGGCCTAAATGTGTGACAGTGGCCTGTTCCAGTGGTGGGTGACGTGAAGCCTGATTCTCTGCTATGACATGAAGACAGATTCTGCGCTGACATAAGGCCAGATTCTCTGTTACGGGACCTCTCTCCTCTGCCTGGGTGCCTGGGCCTAAATGTGTGACAGTGGCCTGTTCCAGTGGTGGGTGACGTGAAGCCTGATTCTCTGCTATGACATGAAGACAGATTCTGCGCTGACATAAGGCCAGATTCTCTGTTACGGGACCTCTCTCCTCTGCCTGGGTGCCTGGGCCTAAATGTGTGACAGTGGCCTGTTCCAGTGGTGGGTGACGTGAAGCCTGATTCTCTGCTATGACATGAAGACAGATTCTGCGCTGACATAAGGCCAGATTCTCTGTTATGGGACCTCTCTCCTCTGCCTGGGTGCCTGGGCCTAAATGTGTGACAGTGGCCTGTTCCAGTGGTGGGTGACGTGAAGCCTGATTCTCTGCTATCACATGAAGACAGATTCTGCGCTGACATAAGGCCAGATTCTCTGTTACGGGACCTCTCTCCTCTGCCTGGGTGCCTGGGCCTAAATGTGTGACAGTGGCCTGTTCCAGTGGTGGGTGACGTGAAGCCTGATTCTCTGCTATGACATGAAGACAGATTCTGCGCTGACATAAGGCCAGATTCTCTGTTACGGGACCTCTCTCCTCTGCATGCGTGCCTAGGCCTAAATGTGTGACAGTGGCCTGTTCCAGTGGTGGGTGACGTGAAGCCTGATTCTCTGCTATGACAGGAAGACAGATTCTGCGCTGACATAAGGCCAGATTCTCTGTTATGGGACCTCTCTCCTCTGCCTGGGTGCCTGGGCCTAAATGTGTGACAGTGGCCTGTTCCAGTGGTGGGTGACGTGAAGCCTGATTCTCTGCTATGGCATGAAGAGACTGATTCTCTGCTGACATGAAGCCAGATTCTTTGCTATGGCATGAAGAGACTGATTCTCTGCTGACGTGAAGCCAGATTCTCTGCTATGGGACCTCTGTCCAATTGATATTGGGTCATTTTTATTTTTTTTATTTTTATTTTAATTCATTTCCCTATCCACATTTGTTTGCAGGGGATTTACCTACATGTTGCTGCCTTTTGCAGCCCTCTAGCTCTTTCCTGGGCTGTTTTACAGCCTTTTTAGTTCCCAAAAGTTCGGGTCCCCATTGACTTCAATGGGGTTCGGGTTCGGGACGAAGTTCGGTTCGGGTTCGGATCCCGAACCCGAACATTTCAGGGAAGTTCGGCCGAACTTCTCGAACCCGAACATCCAGGTGTTCGCTCAACTCTATTCATAGCTAATCCCTTCTGTTAAACAAAAAGAAATGCATACAGCACCCTTCGGTAAAGCAAAAAAAAACAAAAAACGGTGTGTGCTCCTACAGGAGCTGTGTCCAAATGACTCCTTATTGGAACAAAATAAAGAAATGCAGGCAGCGTCAATAAAGTAGTGGTGAAAATCAAAGGTTATTTTAATGCATGTGGCAGTCCAAACACATGCTTTTTAATCCCTTCTGTTAGGCTACTTTCACACTAGCGTTTTTGCTGGATCCATCAGGGTTCAGTAAAAACGCTTCCGCGTTACTGATAATACAACCATCTGCATCCGTTATGAACGGATCTGGTTGCATTATCTTTAACATACCCAAAACGGATCCATCATAAACACCATTGAAAGTCAATGGGAGACGGATCCGTTTTCTATTGTGTCCGCATTCCAGGATGAAAAGCAAACCTTTGCTCTCCGGTATGAGAACAGAAAGGAATGCATTTTGGAGCATTCCGTTTTGTTCAGTTACGTTTTGTCCCCATTGACAATGAATGGGGACAAAACTGAAGCGTTTTTTTCCGGTATTGAGACCCTATGACGTATCTCAATATCGAAAAATATTAACACTAGCGTGAAAGTAGCCTTAGCTGTTAAATTACTGTGCATCAGTATTAGGCCCCTTGCACACGAGCGAGTATTCCACATGGGTGAAATGCGTGATGCGAACGCATTGCGCCTGCACAGAATCCGGACCCATTCATTTCAATGGGTCTGTGTACATGTGCGTTAGTTTTCACGCATTACTTGTGCATTGCATGAAAATCGCTGCATGTTCTATATTCTGCGATTTTCACGCAACGCTGGCCCCATAGAAGTGGATGGGGCTGCGTGAAAATCACATTGCATCCACCAACAAGTGCAGATGTGATGCGATTTTCATAGATGGTTGCTAAGAGATGTTGTTTGTAAACATTGAGTTTTTTTCACGACCGTGCAAAACACATTAAATCGCATTGCACCCACACGATAAAAACTGAACTGAATGCAATCGCAAACAAAACTGAATGGACTTGCTTGCGAAATCGCGCATTTTTCACTGAACGCATCCGCAACGCATCCGGACCTAATCCGCTCAAGCTCGTCTGCAGGGGGCCTTACAGGTCAATGTTACTGTCAGGTCTAATTTAACACTGTGAACGTAACTGTGCAGTGCACCAAGATTCAAGTAGTGGCCACTTGACAGAGTGGGGAGAATGGAAGCAGCAGTAACAGTGACAGTAGTGGCCCCATGTCATGGCGTGGTGTGGGAGGAGAACTCCACACCAAACACAAAAGGGAGGCAGAAGGTACCAGGCCTGCAAACTAGGGAAAGGGGGAAGGTGACCACCTAATAAATCCCAACCCGAGCCCTGACTGCTAACAGATTGAACAGACCCCAATGGTAGGACTGTTCATCTGCAGGAACCTAAGCCTGGCTCACCCTAGAAGGCCCTGAAGATAGTGATTGGGCCACAGACAAACTGTTCCTTCCCAGCTGAAGGAACAAGAGTCTGCCTCAGGTATAGTACCAAGAGACAGGGAAATAAACACAATACAAAAAGGAAAGACACTTAACTCCTTAACTCTGGGTAAATGGAAAGCAGGAACTCAGCCGAGATCCAGATACCAAACGATCAACAACCAAAATGAGCTATCAACCGCAATGAGTGATGGGTAAAGCCAGACTAAGAAGGGAGTAGCAATGGTCACATGATCTACACCTAAAAAAGAGATGTGGACATCCCAGCAACACATAGACAAAGTGAAACCAAAAGAAGCTGTCAGATCACTGACATGCAGCCAGTCTTTCAGATCTTTTACCACCTGTCATGGGTGTGACACCCCATGACACAGTGGGGAGGGTGGGCAGCAGTGGCACTAATAGTGACAGAAGTGGCCCCAAGACAGAGTGGGGAGGGGGGCAGCAGCAGCAGTGGCAGTAAGGCTGTGTTCACATCACCGTTTTTTTACCGTTCTTCTGATCTGTTAGAAGAACCAAAAAATAAATAAAAAAACAGATCCTGTATTTTGGGCATCTGTAAGGCCTCTTTCACATGGTCAGTATTTTGCAAATACTGTAGTTTGAGACTGGCACTCCTCTGTATGGGATAAATATCAATCGTGGCAATAATTATCTGAATGGTTCACAAGATTTAATATATCACATAAGATACAATCTTAAAAATAAGGTGCAATCTTAAAATACAATCATATATTGAGACCCAAAATTGCTGCAGCAAAAATGTTGTTAAAAAAACCCTAAAAAAATTGTGTATCTAAAAAAATCCAATAAAATCTAATATATCCAAACGTCCAAAAGGAGGGGGAACCATACGTCCTGAATGAGAGATAATAAATGTTCTTGCATAAACACCAAATAGGCCCCGAGGCTGTAATATGATTTTTCCAATCAATATATTTCTTGTATTTCTATTAGTCTCCTTTGGCCATATATTGGGCTTAATTTTCTCATAAATAATGTAACAAGAAAATCATTCAATAAATCGTTTTCCAATGTTCAATAAATGTCCGATTTAAAGACACAGCATCTGGTTTTTACTCACGGTAACTTTCATTTTTCCCGCGATCCAAATGTTCAGCGTCCATCTTTGCTCGTGCGATTTTTACTCACGGTAACTTTCGTATTTCCCGCGATTCAAATGTTCGGCGTCCCTCTTAGCTCGTGCGCCACAGCTGCCTCTCGATTCTTATGCAAAAGTCTCGTATCTGGTCATGTGACCAGGGTATGTGATCGCGAGAAGTGTGCTCGTACTGACCGATTTAGGTAGCTGGTCTCCCGAACCTTTTCTTTCTTTATTGGAGCGCTCCAATTTTTGTATAAATATTTTGAGGTATAAGCGCACGGCCTTCCAATGAGGGTATTCTGTTTGGGATGTATTTAGTAGCACCAAACGCGTTTTGGGGATCTCTTTTCCCCTTCCTCAGTGGTCTCCTTTTGGACGTTTGGATATGTTAGATTTTATTGGATTTTTTTAGATACACAATTTTTTTAGGGATTTTTTAACAACATTTTTGCTGCAGCAATTTTGGGTCTCAATATATGTTTGTATTTTAAGATTGCACCTTATTTTTAAGATTGTATCTTATGTGATATATTAAATCTTGTGAACCATTCAGATAATTATTGCCACGATTGATATTTATCCTATACGGAGGAGTGCCAGTCTCAAACTACATTATTTATACTCTCCTTCGGTTTGATTTGAGTGAATCAATCGAGACTAGAGCACCCATTCCAGAATTGTCAGAGGGGTGAGCTTTGTGTCTATACTATATACATTTTGCAAATACTGACTGTCTCAAAGAGGCCTTACCGATGCTCAAAATACAGGATCCTTTTTTTTTTTTTCCTTTTTCTGTTCTTCTGTTGGATCAGAAGAACAGAAAAATAAATGGTAATGTGAACACGGCCAAACAGTGACAATAGTGGCTCCATAACAGAGGGGGGAAGGAGGTCAGCAGAAGTGCCAGTAAAAGTGACAATAGTGGCCCCATGACAGACAATAGTGGCCCCAAAAACTGCTGGTTGAGGTTCTGCTGCATGTTCCACTGCTGCTGCTGGGTGGTTTCTTCAGAAGGCGGTTGAATCAAACTGCTCATCAGATACTCCAAACTTAAAGGGATTCTGTCATCAGATTTGAGGCCTATAACCTAAACATATGGCTAGGTCCCTACTAGTACCCTGAATCTGAAACTGACCTTATTAAATGCGCCTGTGGCTCTATTAGCATATAAAACAGGTTTATATAACCTGTCACTCACGTACCAAATGTGTCCAAGGGGACGTCTCATCATGCAGGGTGCCTGGCTGCAGCCATCTCCTTTCGGTGCCCAGCGCCGCCTTCCGACTAGAAATCGCCGCCCTCCCTTTCAATAGAGCCGCCTACCTCACGTCATCGCCGCCTCTCTAACCTCAGCGCTGCCTCCGAAATCGTCCGCTCTCCTCAGCCAGATCCCGGCGTGCGCACTAGGTTTAACCTGATGCGCCCGTGCGGACTCTTGGCAGCGGCCTCGTTAAGCGAAGTGCGCATGCGCCGGCCGGCGCACTTCGCTCAAACTTGGCTTGACCGCCCTATTGCAGCCATCCAACCTCTTACAGCCGGGTGCAAAGCTGTTCGGAGGTTCGGAGCACACAGGCTGCGCATGCGCACTTCGCTTAACGAGCCCGCTGCCAGGAGTCCGCACGAGCGCATCAGATTATACCTAGTGCGGCCGCGCGGGATCTGGCTGAGGAGAGCGGACGATTTCGGAGGCGGCGCTGAGGTTAGAGAGGCGGCAATGACATGAGGTAGGCGGCTCTATTGAAAGGGAGGGCGGCGATTTCTAGTCGGAAGGCGGCGCTGGGCACCGAAAGGAGATGGCAGCAGCCGGGCACCCTGCATGATGAGACGTCCCCTTGGACACATTTGGTACGTGAGTGACAGGTTATATAAACCTGTTTTATATGATAATAGAGCCACAGGCGCATTTAATAAGGTCAGTTTCGGATTCAGGGTATTAGTAGGGACCTGGCCATATGTTTAGGTTATAGGCCTCAAATCTGATGACAGAATCCCTTTAAGTTGCTGCTTATGGAGCTGGTGTTGCTCCTGATTCCTCCCTCCCAGTCATGGAGTGGAGCGTGAGTGCAGAGGGTCCTGAAGAACTACCTGAAGATGGGCGATGGCGTTCGTAGGCAGTGACCACCCTGACTACACAGCATGTCTCTATAGTAGTCCATTTTTGTATCCCTCTCAGAGTCAAAAAAATGCCCCCATTTTTGACTGGTAGCGAGGGTCTAACAATGTGAATAGCCAGTAGTCACTACAAAAACAAGAAAGCATGCATCTGGCCATTTGCACAAGGGAATCGGCCTCCCTGCCTTCATATCTACTGCATGCTGCCACGGTTTGTCGGGCTCTACTGTGTCATTTTCGTCATCACGCTCCAGATCCTCATGCTTTTCCTGCTCCTCTCATGTCGCTTGGGCAGATAAACCACCTAGTTGTGCATAAAATTGCTGGGCGTTTATGTCCTCATCCTCCTCGTTGCATATCAGGCAAATGGGTGGAAACGTTGCATATCAGGCGATGTTGGGGAAGAACATTGAATTTGCAGGTAAAGGAGGACATGTTTTGAATGGTAAGAGTGGCTAAAGTGCATGCACAGTTTCCTGGACATTTTTAACAGCTGTTGTAGTTCAGTGGAAGACTTAAGGAACCGGGTGACGAGATTGAAGATGTGTGCCATGCAGGGCGCATGGGTCAGCCCTCCATGATACAACGCAGACAAAATGTTCTTTCTGTTATCAGTAACCATGGTTCCTAACTCCAGTTCAGAAGGAGACAGCCATGTTCGATTTCTTTATTGATGATGCCGAGCAGTTCCTTCCTAGTATGGCACCATTCGCCCAGGTTGACCATGTGTAGAACCGCGTGACGACTAGATTTGCATAGGTGATATGCTGGAGGACCACTGTGAACTGCGCCTAGAGGAGAGGGTGAGGACAAGGTGGAGGATGAGGAGGCAGAGGAGGACATTGGTGCAGAAATTCCAGCATTAAAATGCAGAGGCAGCATTGCCATCACCAGGCCAAGTTGCTGGAGTTGCTGGGCCAAAACGACATTTACCCTGTGGGTTGTAAATGACATACTGTATATTGTCCTTGACCACTTGACCATAGTTACAAATCCATACCATGAACTCTACCAGACACCGGGAAGCCCAAGGACTGGCTCACCTTCTGCTCAACATACGTGTGCAGAGCTAGTATAGATTTTTTGGAAATGTAATGTCGGCTTGGGACTCTCCAACTTGGGTGGGCATAAGCCACCAATTCTCTGAAATGTGCAGAGTCAACTACATGGAAAGAGAAGGACTATAGCACAAGCAACTTGGCAAGTTGCACGTTCAGCTTCTGTGCCGTTGAATAAGTGCACGCATACTGTTGTCTTTTTGCAATCGCCTCAGTAATCAATTGCTGTCAAAACAAGTGATGAGAAGGAGCATCAGGAGCAATAGATGACATTAAAGTTGATGGGAAGGAATGACAGCTTAATTCTGCTGACGTTGACAAGCACTGACTGTTTGAGAGGGGCTGCGGGCCGTTGGGAGATGCAGCGGTTTCTGCATCAGGATGTAACACTATATGAGTGGCACGGTTTCCCCATGCCAGTTTATGGTGATGCTTCATGTGTTGACGCAGGCCCATTGTGCCAACATTAGCATCCTGGCAACTCCTCACCTTCTGCCCACACATCCTGCATACCGCCACACTTATGTCCCTCAGCGACTCAAACTGCAGAGAATGTAATTTTCCCTCCACCCCTGCATGATGCCTGCCGCTGCTTTTATTAACCCATGCACTGCTAGTGTATTCCTCGCAGGTAGTCTTCCGAGTAGTAGACAGTGGACCCCGCGTTTGGCTCCAGATCTCCCACTGCTTCCACCCTGCTGACTCACAGGCATGTTTGCACCCTGCTTTTCACTGGCACACTGCCACCCTGCTGTCTCACAGTCAAGCTGTCACCCTCGCCCCCTAATGATGACGATGCCCCTCTTCACCCGGCTCCCAACTGCGCCCAAAGAATTCTGCAGCAGACCGCCTCCAAGTCTCGGCTGGCCCCTAACTGCTGACTGTCCTCACAAAGCTCATCGTTGCTGAAAAGCGGAGCAGACCCTGCAGCTATCATTACTTGGCTAGCAGAAGGAGCAACAAAAGCAAGAGACAGGTTCAGGACAGGTGAGGGCATAGAGGCAGTTCCTGGGCCATGCCAACTGAGCATGGTGTCAGAGGAACCTAACGAGTCCTGCCTGTGTGTATCTGTTGTCACTTGACATGATGTTGAAGAGCGAGTAAACCATTCCAGTACAGCTGGATTGTTGGTCAAAACACATCTGAATGTTTCTGCACTAGAACACGATGCACGCGGCAATATGTGACACCTGCCTTTAATACTGAGGCACACTAACTGTATCACTAAAATAACAGATTAACTCTGAATGTCACGTGACGATATGTGACACCTGCCTTTAATACTTAGGCACACTAACGTATCACTAAAATAACAGATTACTTCTGAATGATGGTTTTAAATAAAAGTATACCAAAACTGCTAATTTTGCTTTGGTCAATAACTCTTAGGATACCGGAGGTTTTTTTGTTTTTTCATTTTCATTTTTCTTCCCTATCTTCCTTGAGCCATAACTTTTTTTATTTTTCTGTTCACATAGCTGTATGAGGGCTTATCTTTTGCGGGACAAACTGTAATTTCTAATGCCAAGATTTAATATTACATACAATTTAGTGTGAAGCAGGAAAAAAATTCCAAATGGGGTGGAATTGGAAAAAAACGCAATTCCTCCACCGTTTTACAGGATTTGCTCCCACAGCATTTTGTTTACCCTAAATTGTTACCGGACAGAAAAAATCGCAAAGAATTGCAGACCCACAAAGAGTCTTAACTATCACCAAAGAAATTGCACAAAAATCTTTGCATAGTAAATATAAATAAACTTTATTGACAATGTAAAATACATACATGAAGATAAAAAAATGCAGCACAAAGGTGGAACACAAGGGAGAGGAATAGGACCCAAGGACGGGCTGGGAGGTCAGCACACCAGGAATCAGGGAAAAATATATCATAATAATCAGATGCTAGTCACCAAGACACCTCAAGACAATAAGCCCCAAGCAATGGCAAATGGAGACAAATGTGAGGATAAACAGACTTGGTGATTAAAAGAAAAGGATAAGCATACCCTGAGTGGTGTGTCGATCTCTCAGCCACCTCCTGACCCAACGCCGTTTCGCCAGTAATCTGGCTTCTTCTGGGGATGAGCATTTTGTTTGTTGCAAAACTGACCTGTGCCCTTCATTCTCTGGGTCAATACAATTACAACGATACCACATATGTATAGGTTTTTTATGTCTAAATAGTGTAAAAATAAATTTGAACTTTGAGAAATATTTTTTTTCTTACATCACCATATTCTGACCCCCATCTTTTTTTTTTATAGTTAGATATCTACTGAGCTGTGTGGGGCTCATTTCTCTGTAGGACAATATGCAGTTTTTATTGATACCATTTTGGAGTGTGTGTGACTTTTTTATCACATTTTATTACATTTTGTTTTTGGGTAAGAGAAGCAATGAAAAAATTGTAATTTGGGCATTTTGACCCTTTTTTCATTATGCCATTCGCCGTATTGGAAAAATATTTTTATATTAATAGTATGGGCGTTTTTGGTCACGGTAATACCTATGATGTTTTTATTTTATATATTTTTTAACAGTTTTTTTTTTACTTTTTTGTTATGATTTTGAAGTTTGTATTTGAGCGTACAAAATAAATTACTGGCATCCTCATTGGCCGCAAAGGATGCCGGTAAGATGCCAGGAAGCGCAAGTTTTTCAACCTTTGGATGTCGTGAATGCACTTGATCACGGCATCTAAAGTCTGTAATTAGCCATGGGTCTCTGCTATTTAAAAACAGTTGAGACCCACTGGCCATGACGTCCACTGCCCATGCGAGCGGACGCCATGTTTGCACATCACTGCAAAAGGGTTAAGGCCCAGAGTACATACACTGGGAAAGGACAGATAGGACATCTCGGTTTTCAAATCCCTCCTGGTTTTGGCTTTCAAAACTGCATCAGGAAATCTGAACGGACATGGCCATACCCTACGTCTCTGAAATGCACGACCCAGGCACTATGTATGGCACGCTTATTCAGAGATATTATTCAAGTACTTCTGTTTGGCAAAGGTCTTTGGGTACTAGATTTAATTTATATTTTATTTAACAGTTACATGGGCACCGTGTGTGGTATTTTTCATTGTAAAACAGCGTTTGAAGTGATATTAGAATTGCGCTAGCACACCTATATAGTGTGTAGCTATAGTCCAAAAAGAAGTGGGATCTTTACTCCATAAGTCTTGGCCCAGCCTTAAATTGCTTCTGCAGTACCTCAGTATAAGGCCTCATGCACACGACGTTTTTCTCGGCCTCCGTTCCGTTTTTTTGCGGATAGGATGGGGACCCATTCATTTCAATGGGTCAGCAAAAAAATGCTGATAGTTCATCCGTTTGTGTTCCGCGTCCGTCGTCCGTGTTTCCCTTCAGCAAAAAAAAAATAGTGCATGTCCTATTTTTTTCACATTTGCGGACAAGGATAGGCATTTATTACAAGGGATCTGTGGAAAAAAACGGATCCTCCAAAAAAAACGGATGCCGTAATTTGCGTACGCTAAAAACAACTGTCGTGTGCATGAGGCCTAATAACTGGTTTCATATATTACATCTCATTGGGATCTGCTGTATAACTGCATAGCTGCAAACTGTCCTGAATTTGTTGGGCCTGTCTCTGATTTTAAGACAGTCCCGGAAAATTTTCCCCTCCCAGGGCCGGAAAATAGGAGGGACTAACACAAACCCCACCGACAAATTGATGTTTCTGGGCAGGTCTGGGCGTTCCTGGGGCGGGGCTTAGGTTCACCTGATTTTACCAACTCAATTGTTGGTAAGTATGTAAATGCTATTAAAAAAGTATTTAACCTGTTCCGAGCACATGACATACCGGTACGGCATGTGTATTTCTGATCACCGGAAATCATTGAGCAGGCACCTTGGCTAAATGCGCGGGGGGGTCCCGTGACTCCCGTGAGTCAATTCAGACCTGCGGTTTGCGGCTTTTAACTTATGCGGCGGCGATCGGCGGTGCCATCGGGTCCCCGTGGGGCTGTAGGGGGGACCCGATGGCATGTAAGGCAGCGCGATGCCTTCCGGTGGAGAGCCTGTGAGATCCGGCCCCCTGGATCTCACAGGGCAGAAGCTGTATGAGTATTACACACAGTATTACTCATACAGCCAATGCATTCCAATACAGAAGTATTGGAATGCATTGTAAAGGATTAGACCCCCAAAAGTTGAAGTCCCAAAGTGAGACAAAAAAGAAAGTAAAAAAAAAGTGGACAAAATAAAGTCCCCCCCCAAAAAAAATTTAAAGTTTGAAGTAAAAATAAACAAAAACGTCATTTTCCCCAAATAAAGTAAAAAAAATAGGGGAAAAAATAAAAGTTTACATATTAGGTATCGTCGCGTCCGTATCGACCAGCTCTATAAACATATCACATGACCTAACCCCTCAGATGAACACCGTAAAAAATAAAAAATAAAAACTGTGCTAAATAAATCATTTTTTTGTCACCTTACATCACAAAAAGTACAACAGCAAGCGATCAAAAAGGCGCATGCCCACAAAAATAGTACCAATCTAACCATCACCTCATCCTACAAAAAATGAGCCCCTACCTAAGACAATCTCCCAAAAAATAAAAAAAACTATGGCTCAGAATATAGAGACACTAAAACATCATTTTTTTGTTTTAAAAAAGCTGTTATTGTGTAAAACTTATATAAATAAAAAAAAAGTATACATATTAGGTATCGCAGCGTCCGTATCGACCGGCTCTATAAAAATATCACATGACTTAACCCCTCAGGTGAACACCGTAAAAAATAAAAACTGTGCTAAATAAACCATTTTTTGTCACCTTACATCACAAAAAGTGTAATAGCAAGTGATCAAAAAGTCACACGCACCCCAAAATAGGGCCAATCAAACCGTCATCTCATCTCGCAAAAATAATACCCTACCCAAGATAATCGCCCAAAAACTGAAAAAACTATGGCTCTCAGACTATGGAAACACTAAAACATGATTTTTTGGGTTTCAAAAATGAAATCATTGTGTAAAACTTACATAAATAAAAAAAAGGTATACATATTAGGTATTGCCGCATCCGTAATAACTTGTTCTATAAAAATATCACATGACCTAACCCCTCTAGTGAATACCGTAAAAAAATAAAAACGGTGAAAAAAAATCTATTTTTTGTCACCTTACATCACTAAAAGTGTAATAGCAAGTGATCAAAAAGTCCACATGATCTAACCTGTCAGATGAATGTTGTAAATAACAAAAAATAAAAACTGTGCCAAAACAGCTATTTCTTGTTACCTTGCCTCACAAAAAGTGTAATATAGAGCAACCAAATATCATATGTACCCTAAAATAGTACCAACAAAACTGACACCCTATCCCGTAGTTCCTAAAATGGGGTCACTTTTTTGGAGTTTCTACTCTAGGGGTGCATCAGGGGGGCTTCAAATGGGACATTGTGTCAAAAAACCAGTCCTGCAAAATCTGCCTTCCAAAAACCGTATGGCATTCCTTTCCTTCTGCACCTTGCCGTGTGCCCGTACAGCGGTTTACGACCACATATGGGGTGTTTCTGTAAACTACAGAAGCAGAGCCATAAAAATTGAGTTTTGTTTGGCTGTTAACCCTTGCTTTGTAAATGGAAAAAAATTATTAAAATGGAAAATCTGCCAAAAAAGTGAAATTTTGAAATTGTATCTCTATTTTCCATTAATTCTTGTGGAACACCTAAAGGGTTAACAACGTTTGTAAAATCAGTTTTGAATACCTTGAGAGGTGTAGTTTCTAGAATGGGGTCACTTTTTTTGAGATTTTACTCTAAGGGTGCATCAGGGGGGCTTCAAATGGGACAAGGTGTCAAAAAAAACAGTCCAGCAAAATCTGCCTTCCAAAAACCGTATGGCATTCCTTTCCTTCTGCGCCCTGCCGTGTGCCCGTACAGTGGTGTACGACCACATATGGGGTGTTTCTGTAAACTACAGAATCAGAGCCATAAATATTGAGTTTTGTTTGGCTGTTAACCCTTGCTTTGTAACTGGAAAAAAATTATAAAAATGGAAAATCTGCCAAAAAAGTGAAATTTTGAAATTGTATCTCTATTTTCCATTAATTCTTGTTGAACACCTAAAGGGTTGACAAAGTTTATAAAATTTGTTTTGAATACCTTGGGGGTGTAGTTTGTAGAATGGGGTCACTTTTTTGGAGTTTCTACTCTAGGGGTGCATCAGGGGGGCTTCAAATGGGACATGGTGTAAAAAAAAACAGTCCAGCAAAATCTGCCTTCCAAAAACCGTATGGCATTCCTTTCCTTCTGTGCCCTTCTAGAATGGGGTCATTTTTGGGTGGTTTCTATTATGTAAGCCTCACAAAGTGACTTCAGATCTGACCTGGTCCTTGAAAAGTGGGTTTTTGAAAATTTCAGAAAAATTTTAAGATTTGCTTCTAAACTTCTAAGCCTTGTAACATCCCCAAAAAATAAAATGTAATTTCCAAAATTATCAAAACATGAAGTAGACATATGGGGCATGTAAAGTAATAACTATTTTTGTAGGTATTACAATGTATTATAGAAGTAGAGAAAGTGAAACTTTTGTATTTTTTTTTATAAATAAAAAAGATTTTTTTTGTACTCCATTTTACCAGTGTCATGAAGTACAATATGTGACGAAAAAAACAATCTCAGAATGGCCTGGATAAGTCAAAGAGTTTTAAAGTGACACTGGTAAGATTTGCAAAAAATGGCCTGGTCCTTAAGGTGAAATATGGCTGTGTCCTTAAGGAGTTAAAGTGTAACTGAGCTTTCAAAAAACTTGAACTTTCATAGCAACACATCAAAGGCTTTGATTGGTGGGCCTGAGACCTGAGAGAAATGTTCACATAGCACGCACTCTCTCCCCTTGCTTCAGGAGTCCGCCTTGATCGCATCTACAGCAGCAAGGAGAGATAGACCTCTATGTGAGAGCAATTGGTAGGGGTCTCAGCACTCTCCGACCCTCACCGATCAAAACCTTTGAAATGTCGGTTTGACATAACAAAAGGTTTTTGAAAGCTCAGTGACCCTTTAAGGTCTTATTACACTAACCAATGCTTGGGTAGGACAAACACTAAACCTGTTAATTGGCACTGCCTATTACGCATACAGGACAATGTGCAGTCATTTTTAATTCAGAATAAAAGATGCAATCAGCAGACTAATGAGTGTTTGCTCATTTGTTGTCTGATTTGCAGCACATATACATGGTCCAATTATTGGGAATAAGCTTTTCTTGAACCACTTGTTCCCGATAATTGGCCTCAAAATCAGGCAGTGTAACAGGCCCTTTAAAGATGGTTAGATTTTTTACCTACCTACTAATTAGAGGAATGGATAGTAATAGAAGACACTAACACGCATCCAAAGACCTCTATTAACATATCGTGAGGGACAGAGTGTTGAGGGTGTCTTTCTCTCTTATTTAAAGGGAATATATCACCCATAGTTTTCTATTAATAGAAAACAGATACTAAAACATATTCTTTTTTTCTAACCTGTTTTTATTTTTTGATTGCAGATTTTTCCATTCTATTTTCTGTACATGGGCTGCCTGAGCTGCTGCTCTGCTTTGTGAAGATTGCTTTACAGCAGATACATGGGCCATAGAAAACTGCTATTTGGAGATGACTCATTCTGATTCTTACAGGACAAAAGTAATTTAAAATATCTTTTTTTATTTTTATTTTATTTTATAAAGAACATAGAAACATCTATATCTATACCCAAAAATCACATCAATCCAACTGTAAAGAAAATCCATATCAGCAGTTAATAATTACAATTTGACTTTATTCTATACCCACCCACCACCCATAGGGAGAGGGAGGGGGACGTGAGGAAAAAAATAAATAAAAAAAAAGCACCATATCCAGCCCTAGAGTAACCATTTTTTCCATACTTCGTCAAGATTTTGTGATTTTTTACTATAGCTCTCCATCACTCGTTCTTCTTTAATTAAGTTATCTATTGCTTTTCTCCATTGTCCCACTGTCGGGGATCTACCTTTACCCATTTCCTGAGTATAAGGAGTCTGGCTTGGAATAATACTTTATTCAAAACCAATCGTATTTTTTTCTTTAACTTCAAATGTTCAGTTGCCCCTAATATACAGATTACTGGATCATTGGGTAGTTGAACCTTCAAAAATAGAAATACGATGTCTGCTATTTCTGTCCAATATCTAAGGAGTTTGGGGCATCTCCAGAAACAATGTATTAAATCTGCTTTCTCTCCCCAACATTTTGGACACTTATCTGAGGCTCTCACACCCATTCTTTTCAACATCCATGGGGATCGATGTAATCTGTGAACTATGAAAAACTGTGAGATCTTGTGTGAACCCCTATCCGAGACCCTCGCATAGCTTCTAAGGGCATCTATCCATTTCTCTTCCGTAAAAAGATTCTAATTCTTTCTCCCATTTTTTCACGGCAAGCATTGTAATCCGTTGTTTTTTTTCCTTCCATCAAGATCCTATATCTCCTTGCAGTTGTTCCTCCTCTTTCCCTTCCGCTAATAAATTTATCCAGCATATCTGATTTTTCCCTTCTATATTTATCATCCTGCTCCACTGTCCGCAGCACATTCCTGAGCTGAAAATATTTATACATATCCCTATGGGGAATCCCAAATTCTACGGCCATTGTATTAAAGTCCTTCAGCTTATCCTCCTCAAAAATCTGATCTAAATATTTCATTCCTTTTTTTTCCCAATCTATATAAATCCTGATCGTTTCCAGTTCCTTTAAATTGAGATTTTTCCAGATCGGTGTGTAGTGCAAAAACCCTTTAATCTCCAAAAAAAAAATAATTTCCCCCCATACATACTCCGCTAAATTCAGTATTCTATTACCTGTATTTTTTCCCCCCAAAATACCAGATTCCAACACCTCTAAGTGATTCCATTCCTCTTTCCATCCCAATCTATTTATTTCTTGACTACCCACCAAACTATCTAAACTACCCTTTATATTCCCATATTGTGTTATTAAATAATAGAAAAACCAATTGGGAACCGCTAATCCTCCCTCCCGCACTGGAAGCTGAAGCACTTCTTTCTTTATCCGAGGGATAGCACCCTTCCAGATAAAATGCCCCATTAGGCTATCAAATAACTTAAAAATATTCAGCGATAGTCTCACTGGGGCATTTTGTAAAACATAGAGTATTTTTGGGAGGAAAACCATTTTTATCAAATTTACCCGACCCTGTATTGACATTGGTAGTCTTTTCCAAATATGTATTTTGGTTCTAAGTTCTTTTATTAAGGGGAGGACATTTAATTTTTCATATTCTTCTATATTTTCAGAAATTTGTATGCCTAGATATTTAAAATTCTCGTACTTTTCCAGGACTTGTACCCGTGAATCTCCCTGTAATTGTCCATCTCCTAATAATAACATATGTGATTTCCCCCAATTAATTTTTAAACCGGAAAAAAAAACTAATTTATCTATTATTTCTATCACTCTATTAAACTGATCCCCAGTATTGTGCAAAAACAATAAAATATCGTCCGCATACATTAACAGTTTTTCTTTTCCGCTCACATATTGAAACCCTTTAATCTCCCTGTCATTTTTTATTATACTTGCCAGAGGCTCGATTGCAATAGCAAATAACAGTGGGGAGGGAGGGCATCCCTGCCTAGTGCCGCAATACAGGGCAAATGGCAGGGACAAGCTCCCATCCACGACCACTCTAGCCCTTGGGTTAAGATATATTAACTGGATCCATCTTATAAATCCCTCCCCTATTCCAACCCTTTTTAGTACTGCCCATAAATACTCCCATTCAATACAATCAAATGCCTTTTGGGCATCCAATGAAAGTATCGCTTTCTCCCCTGCTTCTACTCTATTGGCTTCAATATTAAGGAACAACCTTCTTATATTTGAGTATATTGTTCTGCCGGGTATAAAACCTGTCTGATCTTTATTTATTACTACTTTAATAACCTTCGACAGCCTATCAGCGAAGACCTTTGCCAAAATTTTGATGTCCGTATTCAGAAGGGATATTGACCTGTATGACCCAGGATTTAGTTGTTCTTTCCCCTTTTTTGGAATTAATGTAATAATTGCGTCTTTCATGGAGTCCGGTAGATCGCCTAATTTTTGAGCCTCATCCAGTGTTTTTTTTAACTCTGGTATTAACACCTGAGAGAAGGTTTTATATATTTCGAAAGGGAGCCCATCTCCCCCTGGTGCTTTTTCAGATTTACCTTCCCCAAAGCCACATTTATTTCGACCACCGATATTTCTTTTTCTAAGTATTCTTTTTGGGCCTGGGATATCTCTCTGAAAGCAATCTGGTCTAGGTATAGATCTAATTCTTGTTTTGAATATTGTACCCTAGACTTGTAAAGCTCTAGGAAATACTCCAAGAACACTTTTTTAATGCCTTCCGGTGTACTGATTACTTTGCCCGTTTTATCTTTAGTCGCACCAATCCACGATTTCCCTCTTTGATTTCTCACAATACTTGCTAAAATTTTACCGACCTTTTCACCCTCCGAAGCTAACTGGATCCCTTGAAAAAGTAATTCTTTCCTACTTTTATCTAATTGGTACATTTTTTACTTTTCCTGTTCTTCCTCCCAGACTCTCTTATTAAAATCGGTGGGGTACCTTATACATACCATTCCTGCTTCTTGTAGTTTTTTTCCAATGCATTCCCGCACTCTCTAGTACTTTTTTTTCCAGTGGTTTACCTTTTTAAACAACACTCCTCTCAAAAATGCCTTAACCATATCCCAAACAATTAATCTACTAGCGGAACCATTATTTACCGTAAAAAAAAAAATTTAGTCCTCAATTATACCCTCTTTATCTGGGATCAATGATAACCAATGAGAATTGAACTTAAACAATGACAAAATATTATTTTTATTCAAATCTAGTTCAATTACCATTGCACTATGATCTGATAAAGCCATGGGTACATACTTTATCTTAATCCTATTTTGGGACATTAAATTTTTATTTCCCAGGACCATATCTATTCTTGACCAAGTTTGGTGTGTTTTAGAATAGCAGGAATACATGGTTTCGTCCGGGTTCTGAACACGCCAAACATCAACCCAATTGAATTCCCGGGCTAGTTTAAACAACTCTACATTTTGTGCTCCTCCCCCTCTGCCAGACATTCTATCCCTGAGTGGATCCATAACCGCATTATAGTCACCTATCGAAATCATTATACATTCCTGTTTGTTCAACATAAATCTATACAATTGATACAAGACATCTGGTTTATAAGGTGGTGGAATATATATATTGGCAATAACAATTTTAATCCCTTCTACATAACAATATAAAAAGAGGTATCTGCCATAGTCATCGGCCTCACATGCCACACCTTCAAATTTAATCTTATTATGTATCAGAATTGAGACCCCTCTAGAATAGGTAGTATATACAGAATGATATCCCTCCACCATCCATCTCCTCTCCAACCACCTTAATGATTCCTTATCCAGATGTGTCTCCTGGAGACAGATGATGGCTGGCGTAAACCTCTTCATCCACTCAAGGATAGCATATCTTTTAACTCTCTCTCTCGCAGCCCTCTCGCATTCAATGAAAGGATCCTAACCATCTAGCAGAGGGGGGGGGAGAAGAAGGAAAAAAAAAAAAAAAACACACGTCCCCCTTCCCACATCCCATAAATACCCCCCCAATCTAAATAGTCCCCCCTTCCGCTGACCAGCAGTCGGGAAGACTCCATAACTTAGCATAAAGACTCCTTTCACCTCCGCCACCCCCAGCCTCAAAGGCCCTCCCCGTCCGCCCATTCGCTAACTTCTTCCGGTGTCTGGAAAAAAAACTCCTTCCTTTATATTCCACCCTTAGTTTTGCTGGAAAAAGCAAACTATACTTTAGACCTGCCTCCCTTAATCTTTTTTTTACAGTTATAAATTATCTTCTTTGTGCATTAGTACTAAATGAATAATCTGGGAAAAATTTAATCTTTACACCCTGTATCTGATATTTTTCTGAATTTCTGGCATCAGATAGTATTCCATCGCGGTCCTTAGTTAGTAAACATTTCACCAGTATCGGTCTAGGATAGTCCCCTGGGGCCCTATTTTTTGTGGGGACCCTATGTGCTCTTTCAATAGCAAACAGGGGGGAAAGAGTACCCTCTTTACAGTTATCCCTTATCCATTTAAAATATCTTTAAAGTAAAATATTTGTTTAAATAATAGGTCATTTCATGATGATACATTGCCTTTAACCGCTTAACACATAATCACGTACATGTACGTTATTATGCATTAGGAATTGTATGGAGCAGGCTGCTGCACTGAGCCTGCTCCATACATGACAAAAACAAATACAGGTGCACTCTGCGGTCTTACTAACCCTCGTACTGGTGTAAAATTGAGAATTAGCCAACATATCCTGCTTGGAGGACCTTGCGCACCTGTAATTCGCCCACTGGCTCCTGGTATTGCCCATACGGACCAGGTAGGTTTAGCGTTAGGTTCCCGAGCTACTTGAGAAACCTTGGCGCTGTGCTTGGGCTCAGACATGTCCTCCAAGCAGGATATGTTGGCTAATTCTCAATTTTACACCAGTACGAGGGTTAGTAAGACCGCAGAGTGCACCTGTATTTGTTTTTGTTATGTTATTTTGACTGTTTATCACATCCACACAATTGCTATCCTGTGTAGGATGTCCATTGTGGTACTCGTGGTCCGCTGCAGGCATCCTCCATTGTATGCATTTTTGCTGGGGATTGCCATTAGCAACGGGCCACAAGTGCAGGATCTGCCCCCCCCCCCCCCCGGTATAGAAGCACCACTGCATATGGGGTTGATCACTTCCTGCTTTTTAATACCACGCCAATTTCTAGTTTGTATCCTGCTCCATACATGGCAGGTGCCGGCTGAATAATACAGCAGGTACCTGGCCGAAATGACCGAGACCGACGATGACGCAGAACACGGTCATTTAACCCCCTCAGATGCTGCATTCAATAGCAATGATGGCATCTGTGGGGTTAGGCAGAGGTAGCTGGCTGCCTTAGCCTTCCGATTGTGACCCCCGCAGCACAATCGTGGAGCTCCAATTGGTTACCTTAACAGCTTTAGGCCTGCTGAAGGTTCCATGGCCTGTCATGGTTAACTGCCTGTACGGCAGAGTGTTGGAATCCCATAGACCACAATAGTATTCTATTATTGTCTATGGGACAATCAGTCAGAAGATTGTAGGTTCTAGCCCCCTAAGGGAGCTAAAAGTTGTTTTTAAAAAAAAAAAAATTCGAATCATCCCACTTTCCTAATTTTACAAATAAAAATAAATAAGAAACATAACAGGTATCACCGCATCTGAAAACTTTGGAACTATTAAAAATAAATATATTTTTCCTGCGTGGTGAACACTGTAACGGTTATTTTTTTTAAAGTGACAAAAAATTGAATAACAGTCGTATGTACCCTAAGTTAGTAGCAATAAATACTACAGTCTGTCTCGCAAAAAGAAGTCCTCATACAGCTTCGTAGAAAGAAATATTTAAAAAATTATGCAATGTAAAGAAAAAACATCATTTTTTTTCCATTTTTTTTTTCTTGGCGGAATAGTTATTTTTTTTCAATTTCAGCCCACTAATTATTTGTTTCCTGTTTTCCAATATAAGACATAGTAAAGTAAATGGTGTCATTAAAATTTACTTGTCCCACAAAAAAAATTATATGGCTATGTGAATGGAAAATTTTAAAAAGTTATGCCTCTTGGAATGTGGGGAAGACGAAACAAAAATGCAAAAACAAAAATGGGCCTGGTCTCTAAGGGGTTAAAGTAACAGACCATACATTTTCTATTACAACTATAGACTGGATTTTGCCATAGACCATCTCTGTTAGAGATGAGCGAATTGAAGCTGACGAAGTGGAATTCGTTCCGAATTTCAGGAAAAATTTGATTTGCACCGAATGCGAATTTTCCTTTTCCTAAAATGGCGGCTGCATGTGTGAGGACATGGAGAAAGGAACTCTGGGAAGGTGGGATCACCAATACTGACATGCATGCAGCCAATAAGCAGCCAGCCAGCCCTGTGATGTCACAGCCCTATAAATAGCACAGCCATCTTAGATTCTGCCATTTACCAGTGTATTTAGTGCAGGGAGATATGTCTGCAGGCGCTAGGGACAGTTATAGAAAAAACTTTGTTGTGCTAAAAAAAAAAAACGATTTACAAGTGCAGAGAAAGATTATTCAAGGTGTAAAGAAAGGATAGGGAGCATTTTTGAACAGGGTTCAGTCGGGGAGGTGACAGCCTGGGTAATAGGAACATTCCTATTACACCTTGCAGCACTGACTGTGGATCCAAATTGCCATTATACAGCTCTGTAATTTCAGCAAACTGTTCTTATTAAGGTGCAAATGCTGTTTGATGCAAGCATTAACAGGGTTTATTGCAAGGCAATATTGCTACGTCGTATTTGCCCTTGAGCGGTGCAGTTATCTGTAGTAAAGGCTTTTGTGGGGTGTTTTAGCGGAAAAAGAAAAAATATATTTGCAGCTCAGCCGTGCAGTTATCTCTTGTTAAGCCTTTTGTGACGTGCATTAGCGCAAAAAAATATATATACAGTACAGACCAAAAGTTTGGACACACCTTCTCATTCAAAGAGTTTTCTTTATTTTTATGACTATGAAGGCATCAAAACTCCATCACTCCCCTTCATGGTCAAATAGCCCTTACTTTCAAAGTTTTCCCAATTTTTCGGCTGACTGACTGACCTTCATTTCTTAAAGTAATGATGGCCACTCGTTTTTCTTTACTTAGCTGCTTTTTTCTTGCCATAATACAAATTCTAACAGTCTATTCAGTAGGACTATCAGCTGTGTATCCACCTGACTTCTCCGCAACGCAACTGATGGTCCCAACCCCATTTATAAGGCAAGAAATCCCACTTATTAAACCTGACAGGGCACACCTGTGAAGTGAAAACCATTTCAGGGGACTACCTCTTGAAGCTCATCAAGAGAATGCCAAGAGTGTGCAAAGCAGTAATAAAAGCAAAAGGTGGCTACTTTGAAGAACCTAGAATATGACATATTTTCAGTTGTTTCACACTTGTTGGTTATGTATATAATTCCACATGTGTTAATTCATAGTTTTGATGCCTTCAGTGTGAATCTACAATTTTCATAGTCATGAAAATAAAGAAAACTCTTTGAATGAGAAGGTGTGTCCAAACTTTTGGTCTGTACTGTATATTTGCCGCTCAGCGGTGCAGTTATTTCTTTTAAAGCCTTTTGTGAGGTGCATTAGTGCAAAAAGAAAAAATACATTTGCCGCTCAGCAGTGCAGTTATTTCTGGTAAAGACTTTTGTGACGTGTATTAGCGCAAAAAGAAAAAATACCAGTATATTTGCCGCTCAGTGGTGCAGTTATTTCTGCTAAAGCCTTTTGTGACGTATGTTAGCAGAAAAAGAAAAAATACTTTTGTCGCTTAGGGGTGCAGTTATTTCTTCTTAAGCCTTTTCTGACGTGTACTAGTGCAAAAAGAAAAAAATTATTTGGCACTCAGCGGTGTTGTTATCTACAGTAAAGGCTTTTGCGTGGTGTTTTAGCGTAAAAAGAAAAAATATATTTGCCGCTCAGCGGTGCAGGTATTTCTTTTAAAGCCTTTTGTGACGTGTATTAGTGCAAAAAGAAAAAATACATTTGCCGCTCAGCGGTGCAGTTAATTCTGGTAAAGCCTTTTGTGACGTGTATTAGCGCAAAAAAAAAATATACATTTGCCACTCAGCGGTGCAGTTATTTCTTGTTAAGCCTTTTGTGACGTGTTAGCACAAAAAGAAAAAATACATTTGCCGCTCAGCGGTGCAGTTATTTCTTTTAAAGTCTTTTGTGAGGTGCATTAGTGCAAAAAGAAAAATTACATTTGCCGCTCAGCGGTGCAGTTATTTCTGGTAAAGCCTTTTGTGACGTGTATTAGCGCAAAAAGAAAAAATACCAGTATATTTGCCGCTCAGTGGTGCAGTTATTTCTGCTAAAGCCTTTTGTGACGTAAGTTAGCAGAAAAAGAAAAAATACTTTTGTCGCTTAGGGGTGCAGTTATTTCTTCTTAAGCCTTTTCTGACGTGTACTAGTGCAAAAAGAAAAAAAGTATTTGGCACTCAGCGGTGTTGTTATCTACAGTAAAGGCTTTTGCGTGGTGTTTTAGCGTAAAAAGAAAAAATATATTTGCCGCTCAGCGGTGCAGGTATTTCTTTTAAAGCCTTTTGTGACGTGTATTAGTGCAAAAAGAAAAAATACATTTGCCGCTCAGCGGTGCAGTTAATTCTGGTAAAGCCTTTTGTGACGTGTATTAGCGCAAAAATAAAAAATACATTTGCCACTCAGCGGTGCAGTTATTTCTTGTTAAGCCTTTTGTGACGTGTTAGCACAAAAAGAAAAAATACATTTGCCGCTCAGCGGTGCAGTTATTTATTGTAAAGCCTTTTGTGACGTGTATTTGAGCAAAAAGAAAAAATATATTTGCCACTCAGCGGTGCAGTTATTTTTTGTAGAGCCTTTTGTGATATGTATTAGTGCAAAAAGAAAAAATATAGTTACCGCTCAGCGGTGCAGTTATCTTACACAGGGGAGGAATTGCATCTTGTCCTTCAGCAAGAAATCGAATACTGTCTTTCTCTGCGACAACTGAAAATCGAAACCATGGTGACCGACAACGGGAAGAACATTGTGCCGGCGCTAAGTCAAGGAGGGCTGAGCCATGCGCCCTGCATGGCACACGTGTTCAATCTGGTCGTCAAGCGGTTCCTGAAGTTTTCCCCCCATCTGCAAGACATCATAAAAATGGCCAAGAAACTTTGCATGCATTTCAGCCACTCGTATACTGCGAAACACACCCTCGTTGAGCTTCAGCGGCAGAACAGCATCCCCCAACATAGGCTTATATGCAACGTTTCCACACACTGGAATTCCACCCTCCATATGTTGGACCGACTATACGAACAGAGAAAGGCCATAAACGATTTCCTGATGATCCAAGTGGACAGGAGTACTAATGCCACGAGGGTGTCAAGAACCACGCCTGACTCCGTTATACCTGGGGTCAGGAAGTCGCAGCGGTTGGCTGCGCGCTCTATGTAAGATAGGGCTGTTTCCTTATGGTAGCTTTCTGGGTTTGCTTTGCAACCCTTTTTGGCTCACTCAGGGATCCGTAGCTCCTTCTCCTCAGCTGTTCCTTGTCCAGCACTCCCAACCTCCTTATATTCCCCTCTCACACTTCTCTGGTTGCCAGATATAGAGCTTCCTGCCTGGACATCTATTCTGACCCTCTGGAGCTGTGTTGCTACGTTCTCTGGGTGTTGGTCCAGAATGCTACCCTCCAGATCCCTGTTGGACCTTTGTGGTCTGCTGTGGTCGCCCACCTGGGTGTATGTGTTTGTCTGTATTGTCTGTCCTCTCCCTGGTGTTTCCCTCTTAGTGTCAGTGGTGCGGACTAGCGATCCCACCGGCCCGTTCACTATCTAGGGCTCATTTTAGGGAAAGCCAGGGTTTAGGCACGTGATCGGGTGAGGAACCCGTCTAGGGACGTCAGGGCAGTCAGGTGCCAGCCGCAAGGTGAGTCAGGGGTCACCACCTTTCCCTCTCCCTTGGGCAGGGCTTTCCCTTTTCCCTCCCTGTGCGTGACGCCGGTCATTACATTATATCTGGCCCTTATTTTGTGTAGGTAAAAAAACTACTTAGAATCCAGTATGGATCAAATTGCTGCTCTGTCCAAACAATTTCATGGCCTGTCTTTGGAGGTGGCAGGATTGAAGGCGTCGGTCCTCCAGCAACAGCAGCAATTACAACTGACCGCAAGCCCAGCGGTTGCTACTGGTAAGCAGGTTGTTGCGGAACCCAAGGTCCCTCTCCCTGACAGATTTTCTGGGGGAAGGGACAAGTTTTTGACATTCAGTGAGGCCTGTAAATTATATTTTAAACTGCGCCCTTACTCCTCTGGTAATGAAGAACAGCGGGTGGGGGTTGTTATTTCCCTGCTGCAGGGGGACCCGCAGTCCTGGGCGTTCTCTTTACCCACTGATTCCCAGGCTCTTCAGTCAGTGGATGAGTTTTTCGGGGCCTTGGGTCTCATATATGACGACCCTGACCGAGTCGCACTGGCTGAATCAAGATTACGGAGACTCCTACAAGGAGAGCGGCCGGTAGAGGAGTATTGCTCTGACTTCCGTAGGTGGGCTACGGATACCCAATGGAACGACCCGGCTCTCAGGAGTCAGTTCTGCTCTGGGTTATCCGAAAGGGTTAAGGATGCGCTTGCATTATATGAGACCCCCTTTTCCCTTGATGCGGTTATGTCCCTTTCTATCCGAATAGATGGACGCCTTAGGGACAGGTTGAAAAAACCGGAGCAATTGGTAACCCCTCCCAAGCAGCAGTTAGTCTGTACGGACTTAGACGAGCCTTTGCAGCTAGGAGGAACCACTCGTCAGGTCTGTCCTCCTGAGGCTCGCCGTAGGCGTGGGGTTTGTTTTTTTTGTGGGGAGAGGGGTCATTTCATTAATGTCTGTCCTTCTTTCCTCAGAAACAAAAGACCGTCGGAAAACTACTAACCCCAGGCTGTGTGAAGGATGTCAGCCGGGGGGTATACGTTTCCTCCATACGTACATCGCAATTTGTGTTGCCAGCGGTTATTGTTTTTGGTGTTAAGACGGAGACTATTTCTTTCTTTCTAGACAGTGGAGCAGGGGTAAATTTGATAGATGCCCATTTTGCCCGCACTATGGGTTTGTCTCTCTGTACGCTACAGAGACCTATTCCCATATTCGCTATTCATTCTGCTCCTCTGTCTCAGAGAAACCTCACCCACATTGTTCATAATTTACACCTTCGGGTAGGGGACCACCATAACGAGATGCTTTCATGTTATGTTCTGGAGGGGCTTCCCACTCCGGTAGTGCTGGGTCTTCCCTGGTTGGTAGCACACAATCCAGTGGTGGATTGGCAGGCCAGGGAGATATTGGAGTGGAGTGAGCAGTGCAGAGAAAATTGCTTAAATAGCAATTGCTTAGTCGCCTCCATAACTACCCTACCTACAATTATTTCGGATTTTGAGGACGTTTTTTCTGAAAAGGGTTGTCAGAAGTTACCACCTCATCGTCCTTACGATTGCCCGGTTAACCTTATTCCCGGCGCAAAATTACCCAAGACCAGGTTATATAATCTTTCGGGTCCAGAGAGACAAGCCATGAAAGATTATATCTCCGAGAGCTTGGCTAAGGGACACATCAGACCCTCTTCTTCACCCGTGGCTGCAGGGTTTTTCTTCGTTAAAAAGAAAGATGGGGGCCTGCGTCCTTGCCTAGATTTTTGCGAAATAAATCGGATAACCATCCGAGACCCATACCCTCTTCCTCTCATTCCTGACCTGTTTAACCAGATTGCGGGTGCTAGGTGGTTCTCCAAACTTGATCTTAGGGGGGCCTACAATCTGATTCGTATTAAGGAGGAGAATGAGTGGAAGACAGCTTTTAACACCCCTGAGGGGCATTATGAAAACCATATGCACCAAGAAATGGTGACTTGCCAGTGGATTCCTGACGACGATTATTTATGGCAAACTCAGCTAACGGTAAATGTAATGACCGGCGTCACGCACAGGGAGGGAAAAGGGAAAGCCCTGCCCAAGGGAGAGGGAAAGGTGGTGACCCCTGACTCACCTTGCGGCTGGCACCTGACTGCCCTGACGTCCCTAGAGGGGTTCCTCACCCGTGCGGCGATCACGTGCCTAAACCCTGGCTTTCCCTAAAATGAGCCCTAGATAGTGAACGGGCCGGTGGGATCGCTAGTCCGCACCACTGACACTAAGAGGGAAACACCAGGGAGAGGACAGACAATACAGACAAACACATACACCCAGGTGGGCGACCACAGCAGACCACAAAGGTCCAACAGGGATCCGGAGGGTAGCGTTCTGGACCAACACCCAGAGAACGCAGCAACACAGCTCCAGAGGGTCAGAATAGATGTCCAGGCAGGAAGCTCTATATCTGGCAACCAGAGAAGTGTGAGAGGGGAATATAAGGAGGTTGGGAGTGCTGGACAAGGAACAGCTGAGGAGAAGGAGCTACGGATCCCTGAGTGAGCCAAAAAGGGTTGCAAAGCAAACCCAGAAAGCTACCATAAGGAAACAGCCCTATCTTACATAGAGCGCGCAGCCAACCGCTGCGACTTCCTGACCCCGGGTATAACGGATGATGGTCTGATGAAAGCACTTTCTATGTGCTGAAACGCGTCACTATGTCTTTAAGAGTGACTGAATAAACCACAGCAGTGAAAATTCCATTTGCGAGTGCCGGTCCTCTTCTTTACACCCCGGGTATAACGGAGTCAGGCGTGGTTCTTGACACCCTCGTAACAACTCCCCTGTGTAACTTCGATGTCAAGCAGTGGCAGCTCATGCGTCACACCTGCCGTTTGCTCAGGCCCTTTGAGGATGCCATGTTATTTGTCAGTCACCAGGACTATGGGATGAACAACGTCATTACACTGCTTCATGTCCTGGAACAGATGCTGGTAAATATGGCTGGTCAGGGGACTGGAGACGTGGCGCCTACATCTCACGGCCACATGAGTCCTGTGGGGGCAGGAGGAGGAGGAGGACATTGGAGCACAAGCAATGTGTAGTGAAATGGGTGGTTTTTCTACACAGGTGACCAGAGAGGAGGAGCAGCTGGAGGAGCAAGAGGGAGATGAGGAAGACGAGGCCGATGACCTAGGCACACCGTGGCAGTATGCAGTGGAGATGGAGGCAGGGAGTCCCTCCGAGTCACTTGCGCAAGTGGCCCACTGCATGCCACTTGCTTGCGTAGTGACAGCCGAATTGTCACCATTCGGCAGAGGATTGACTTCTGGCTCTCCACCTTGTTGGACCCTCGCTACTAGTCCAAAATGGGGGACCTTTTTTATACCCGCTAAGAGGGAGGACAAACTGAACTACTATAGAGACATCCTATGTAGTCAGTTGGCCGCTGCCTATCTGCGCCATTATCCAACCTTTAGCAGGTCTGACCAAGGGGGCCCTCTGCGCTCATGTTTCACTGCCATGGCTGCTGAGGCGGGTTGGGGGGGTAGGAGCAGTTCCAGCTCCATCAGCAGCAACTTGAGTCTAGAGTCGCTGATGAGCAGCTGTCTTCACCCGCCTAGTGAATAAACTAGTCACCAGCAGCAGCAGCTAGACCTAGAGCAGGACCTGAACCAGCAGGTGGTGGCATACTTGGACAGCACCCTGCCACCACACATTGAAGATCCGCTAGACTACTGGGCATCTAAACTGGATTTGTGGCCACAACTGGCAGAGTTTGCCCTGTAAAAGCTGTCCTGCCCGGCCAGTAGGTGTTTAGCATGGCAGGGGCCATAGTGACCCAACGAGGAACTCGCCTGTCCACCCAAAATGTGGAGAGACTGACCTTTGTCAAGATGAATCAGGCATGGATCAGCCAGGATTTACACCCACCAATTCCTGATGCATCAGACTAGATCATCCATGGTGACACACCAACACTTTGGCAAAAGAGACCGGTTTCTTCTGGCTACCTGCCTCAGCTACTATTCTGATACTGCCACCTGCCTGATGCCACACATCTGATGCCAAGTGCTCCTTCTTTCACTCACCATCTTTATCGGGTATTGGTATTGCCACCCACCTCCACACTATGTCACCTTGCCACTCTGTGGCCTCCTGATGCTGCTGCCACCTCCACACTATGTCACCTTGCCACTCTGTGGTCTCCTCATGCTGCTGCCACCTCCGCACTCTGTCATTGTGTCACTCTGTGGCCTTCTCATGCTGCTGCCACCTCCACACTCTGTCATTGTGCAACTCTGTGGCCTCCTGATGCTATCGCCACCTCCAGACTCTGTCATTGTGCCACTCTGTGGCCTCCTGATGCTGCCGCCACTTTCAGACTCTGTCATTGGTCCACTCTGTGGCCTCTTCATGCTGCTGCCACCTCCACACTCTGTCATTGTGCCACTCTGTGGCCTCCTGATGCTGCCGCCACCTCAAAACTCTGTCATTGGGCCACTCTGTGGTCTCCTAATGCTGCCGCCACCTCCAGACTCTGTCATTGGGCCACTCTGTGGCCTCCTCATGCTGCAGCCACCTCCACACTCTGTCCTTGTGCCACTCTGTGGCCTCCTAATGCTGCCGCCACCTCCAAACTCTGTCAATGGGCCACTTTGTGGCCTCCTCATGCTGCTGCCACCTCCACACTCTCTCATTGGGCCACTCTGTGGTCTCCTCATGCTGCCGCCACCTCCAGACTCTGTCATTGTGCCATTCTGTGGCCTCCTCATGCTGCTGCCACCTCCACACTCTGTCATTGTGCAACTCTGTGGCCTCCTCATGCTGTCGCCACCTCCAGACTCTTTCATTGGGCAACTCTGTGGTCTCCTCATGCTGCCGCCACCTCCAGACTCTGTCATTGTGCCACTCTGTGGCCTCCAGATGCTGCCGCCACCTTCAGACTCTGTCATTGTTCCACTCTGTGTCCTCTTCATGCTGCTGCCACCTCCAGACTCTGTTATTGTGCCACTCTGTGGCCTCCTGATGCTGCCGCCACCTTCAGACTCTGTCATTGGTCCACTCTGTGTCCTCTTCATGCTGCTGCCACCTCCAGACTCTGTCATTGTGCCACTCTGTGGCCTCCTGATGCTGCCACCGCCTTCAGACTCTGTCATTGGTTCACTCTGTGGCCTCTTCATGCTGCTGCCACCTCCACACTCTGTCATTGTGCCACTCTGTTTCCTCCTGATGCTGCCGCCACCTCCAAACTCTGTCATTGTGCCACTCGGTGGTCTCCTAATGCTGCCACCACCTCCACACTCTGTCATTGGGCCACTCTGTGGCCTCCTGATGCTGCCACCACCTCCAAACTCTGTAATTGGGCCACTCTATCGCCTCCTCATGCTGCTGCCACCTCCACACTCTGTCATTGGGCCACTCTGTGGCCTCCTGATGCTGCCGCCACCTTCAGACTCTTTCATTGTGCCACTCTGTGACCTCCTGATGCTCCCGCCACCTCCAAACTCTTTCATTGTTCCACTCTGTGACCTCCTGATGCTGCCGCCACCTCCACACTCTGTCAATATGCCACTCTGTGGCCTCCTCATGCTGCCGCCACCTCCACACTCTGTCAATATGCCACTCTGTGGCCCCGTCATGCTGCTGCCACCTCCAAACTCTGTGATTGTGCCACTCTGTGGCCTCCTGATGCTGCCACCTTCTCCAGACTCTGTCATTGGGCCACTCTGTGGTCTCCTCATGCTGCTGCCACCTCCAGACTCTGTCATTGTACCACTCTGTGGCCTCCTGATGCTGCCTCCACCTTCAGTCTCTGTCATTGGGCCACTCTCTGGTCTCCTGATGCTGCCGCCGTTTCCACACTCTGTCATTGTGCCACTCTGTGGCCTCCTTCTGATGCTGCCGCCACCTCCATACTCAGTCATTTGCCACTCTTTGGCCTCCTGATACTGCCGCCACCTCCACACTGTCGCTGTGCCACTCTGTGGCCTCCTCCTGATGTTGCCGCCACCTCCATACTCTGTCATTGGGCCACTCTGTCGTCTCCTCATGCTGCTTCCACCTGACCACTATTTCATAGGGCCACTCTGTGGACTTCTTATGCTGTACCCACCCTCCCCACTTCATGACTGGGCCACTATTTAGCCTTTTTGGCTTGGCTGACATCATCATTTATTTAACCCGTCTTCTGATCTGTCAGAAGGAAGGAAAAATGAGACACACAACAGATCCTCTCTGTGTAGCAGCTGTAAGGCCTTTATGGTCCCATCAGAATTGGCTTATAATTTGGTAGCCAAAAGCAGGAGTGGGTACAAAACACAGAAGACATGTAAATATTCCATTCACGTGTCATATCTATTTTGGATCCACTCCTGTTTTTTTTGGCATTAGCAATACTGATAGATTACTGACCAAATGCTGACGGAGTGAAGGCGGATGCTCCACAGAGAGGATCCGTTTTTTGTTGGTTATTATTCTGACGGATCAGAGAAAGGGCAAAATAATCAGTGACGTCAACACAAACTTACTGCTGACACCCTCTCCACTCTGTCGGGGGGCTCTACTTGTAAAAGCGTTTAATAGAACAGGTCTGTAGACATCTATGTGCAATCAGCTGATGACGGTGTAAAAGGAGTACACTTCTTCTTGGCACTAACATTAACCTGTAAGGCTTAGTTCACACTTGAGTTATTTGGTCAGTTTTGGCCCCGTGACTGCCCAAATAAGTGAAGTGTGCAGTGATTTTAAGAGCAACGCCTGTCATCTGCATGTCATACAGACTCACAGTATTATTTCACTACCATAGCAGACTCCCTATACATGTTACTGCAAGGCACAGTGTTCTACACCACTATAAAGGCTCTCTGCAGCCAGGAAAAAGCAGTAATTTAACGTAATTCGCTCATCTCTAATCTCTGTAGGGGTGTAAAAGCTTAGTAGTTACAACTCTATCTATAATCTGAGGGCACAGTACATAAAAAAAGAGCGCTACAGTTCAATAGATGCTGATGGCGGCTTTCCACAATTTCACTCTTTGGCCTAGTGGACTGCAGGGTTATGGTATACATATAGGTAGGGGAGGGACCAGCTGGTTTAGCACAGTACCTAGACTCTCTACATTGCCATCTATTTCAGGGATGCTAACTCTGTCCTCTGCACTGCTTTATTGGTTGGTCATTTCCTGACCGAATCACAATTATGTTCAGTGTTTCCCTCCATTCAGGCCGAGTTAACTCCTAATAAAAGTTCCCAAAGCTCAGCTCCACCACATAGTGGCATCACTCCTACAGATTTTGCCATTTGGAGCAACCCCCACCCCCAAGCCACCAACTACATCTAAAGGTAAATACATATCAGTATAAAATACAATGGGAATACACAAAGGGAATGGAGATGCACTGCAGAATATAACGTATCAGTAGATTATGCCTTCAGTGTCATATACAGTAGGTACCTCCTGGACCAGCTCCAGTCTCCAGAACAGGACCCTCAAGTTGTAAGAGAGCTCACTGCGCATGCATGGCGTACTCTCCTATGCGTACTTAGCTATTTTCAGAAATCCCATGGTGGTGAATGGAGAGGGCACCACGCATGCATGACCATTTACTGCTGTTGGACTACTGGAAATAGCCAAGCCTGCGCTCGGCTATTTTTGAAACTCCCATAGCAGTGAACGGAGGGAGGCCATGCTTGCGCTATGCACTCTCCTTCACTTCAGGGAGCCTGTTCTGAAGATTGGTAGGACCCACACCTATCTGACATTGATGGTATATCCTAGAGACATGCCATCAATGTCTGAGATGGAATACCAGCAGATATTGACAGTGACATTAGGCATTTACAGCAAATCACTGCTTCATTTATACATGTTAGGGCTTGTTCACATTTGCATTGGAAGCTCCATTGGGGGTTTCCATTACAGATTCCATTAAAAAAAAAAAAGGACAAAAGAGTCCTGCGTGCAAGACTTTTCTGTCCAGAAAAAACAGGATATGCAACAGAAACTGAACACACTCCATTGTAGTCAATAGAGTCAGTTCATCTCAGTTTGTCTCAGTTATGCACCGCATCCGGGACTTCTGCTATTTTTGTTTGATTGGCTTCCCTAATGGAGCAAAAAAATGGAAATCAAGAAAGGTGATAAGAAAGAGCCCTAAAAGTGTTTCTACCTTCCAAAAAAATTCACTTAAAGGGGTATTCCCATCATAGACAATGGGGGCATATCGCTAGCATATGCCCCCATTGCCTGATAGGTGCGGGTCCCACCGCTGGGACCCACACCTATATCGAGAACGGAGCGGGGAGTGCTGCGGCTGGAGGACCCCAGATTTCCCGGGGTCCGTCCACCACCAATTGCTAATCCCCGCCTCTCCCATAGAAGTGAATGGGAGCGTACCGCGCATGCGCGGCCCATGCTCCCGTTCATTTCTATGAGGCCTACAGAAATAACCGAGCCAGGGCTCGGCTATTTTCGGCGGCCCCATAGAAATGAATGGAGGGCACTTTCCTTCACTTTCGGGGCTCTGTTCTTGATATAGGTGCAGGTCCCAGCGGTGGGACCCGCGCCTATCAGACAATGGGGGCATATCCTAGCGATATGCCCCCATCGTCTGAGATGGGAAAACCCCTTTAAAGGAAGTCACCAAAAATGTTATCTGCCAGTTAAAACTGAATAGCAACACATACCCTTTTTTCTAATCTGTTTTTATTTTCCGATCACAAATGTATTTATTATATTTTCTGAACATGATTATGGGGCGGCCATCTTGCCTGAGCTGTTCTTAACAGCATTTAGTAAGCATTAGGAAAGCACTTGCTTTACGGCAGCCCCATGGGCCATAGACACAATGGTCAGGAGGGGTCCTTATTGACTGGGAGATGTTTCTAGGCATGCTCTCACCTTTGCAGAGGTCATTGTATAAGGAAAGAATAGATAAGCTCTGACAATCACCCTACTGTGAATGGTGGATCCTGTCTTATCTATACACAAAGGTGAAATTATTATTATAGGCAGGATTTGAATTACAGATAAGCAGGTAACTGCAATAAAGTGATCTGTACAGACCAAGAAGTGGCGCCTATTATTAGGCTTAGTGGCCAGTGCTAAAACTGGAGGATTTTATGTTGTTTTTTTTAAATACAGATACTGACAGTTAAAAATTATTTATAAATATGTTAAAAATAAAAATGTGATTTAAACAGTATGTCATTTTCTGAAGACACATTCCCTTTTAAAATGATACTCTGTGTTACCACAGTAGACAGGAACACACGCTCAGTGAACCCTACTTGCAGTGCAAGCCTTAGGTGGTAAGTCCGCAACTAGTCGATGTTCCCTACTATGCTACAGTGCAAGATAGGCACACACAGAGACAGAACAACACGTTGTGGCGTCCTGTTGCTAGGGATGCTGTCGTGTCACCGGTTGGTGTGGCTACGCAGAGCATCTCTTCCAGCACAGATGCGTTGAAGCTGGAGATTTCACTGCGGGAGCCTGGACAGGTAATTTTGTAACACTATACAAATTAAGAGACAAAATAAGAATGGGGTTTTGTAAAAAATGACATAGATATGTAAATATCACTTCTATGAACTAAATGAAAGTTATTTTCATACATTTCATAGAATTTAAAAACACTTGGCTGTGAAAATGAAAAATTTAATTTTTACAATTAAATGTTGCAACAATTAAATGTTGCATTAGACTTTGTATCATCTGTATCATCTGTAGAAAGGCCTTTAGACGAAATGGGAGCTGGTAACCAGCTGATAGCTCCCATTTCGTCTAAAGGCCTTTCTACAGATGATACAGATGATACAAAGTCTGTGATCTTTTCTTCAAAAATTGGAGCGCTCCAGTAACAAAATCTTTTCATACAGAAACCGCCGAGCATAGTTCTCGCGATACCTGGACATAGTCACGGACTAGAGACACGTCATAGATCACGTGAGACGTGGCGTCCTGGGATACGAACAGTCCGGTTATCAGCCTCCAGGATACTCTGCTACGGACTAAGCCAGGAGCACGCCACAGACCACGCTACTCCAGCGTCCGTCTATACATACAACACAAGACCGTGCACAATCAGGTATGCGGTATCTACATCTACTTTGAATACCATCTGGGCCAAGGTAAGACTCATTGTTACCTCAGAGCATACAGCACTTTATCCACATATTGAATTGGACTAGAATCAATTAACAAGTCATCTTGGGAAACCTGCTTCTTTCAAAAGTCCTTTTTAAATTACGGACATAACCTACTACCGCACATCCAATGCGGTATTCCTCTCTATATAGCATTTGAAAGGAAGGACATATAATCTGCATTTTTTTTTTTTTTTTGTTCTATTATTAGACCCACATATAGGAATATTATCGAACACCATTGATTCCAAGGACTTTTTGGGATCATTTTTCTATGATTATTTTTATGATTGTTATTGCAGTGTCTTATTTTGCCGCGCAGCGTTCATTTTTAGCCATGTATTTTGGTGATTTTATTGCTATTTGAATTAAATTGTGTGATCACTTTATACTGTATTTTATTCTTTTATTTATTTTACTGTATTTATCCGTATTACTCCACACATACAGAGTGCCAGCCTAGTCCATTTACCTATTTTAATATTTTCTCCTGTACGGGTGATACAGTTTTTGGCTCAGAGCACCTGGTCCTAATTGCTTAGGAGTGAGCTATTCCTGTCACTTATTCATACTTTCCCGACAATCATCTGCTCATTGGCGCTGTTTAAATGCGCCTTAGGCCTCATGCACACAAACTTTTTTTTTTCCATTTACGTTCAGTTTTTTGCGTTATGTATATGGTCCGTATACAGATCCATTAATTTCAATGGATCTGCAAAAAAAACTGAAGGTATTTTGTATGCCTTCCTTTTCCGTATTTCTGTTCCATTCAAAGATAGAACATGTCCTATTATTGTCAGCATTAGGGTCCATTCAGACGTCCGTAGTGCATTGCGGATCTGCAATACACCCGGCCGACACCCCCATAGAACTGCCTATTCTTGTCCGCAATTGCGGACAAGAATAGGACATGTTCTATTTTTTTCCGGAGCCGCGGACCGGAAGATCGGGGGCGCACTCCGGAAATGCGGATGCGGAGAGCACATAGTGTGCTCTCCGCATCCATTTCGTCCCCATAGAGAATGAATGTGTCCGCACCCGTTCCGCAATTTGCGGAACGGATGCGGACCCATTATACGGACGTGTGAATGGAGCCTAACGGACAAGGATAGTACTGTTCTAACAGGGGCCAGCTGTTCCGTTCCGCAAAAAATGGAATGCACATGGACTTCATCTGTATGTTTTGCCTATCTGTTTTTTGCAGACCGCAAAATACTGAAAAAGCCTTATGGTCATATGCAAATTAATACAAGGCACTTACTAATGTACTGTCCATATTGTCTCCTTTGCTGGCTTCATTCATTTTTGAATCGCATTATATACTGCCCACATACAGGGGTTACGACCACCCTACAGCTGTGGCTGTGCTTGCCCACTATAGGAAAAAGTGGTGGCTTCTCTGTAGCCTGGATTGTGGCAGTACTCATAGGTACATATAGGTATGCACAGCAGCTCCCTTCCTGGCCACCTCTTATCTGCGCTGCACCAGTGGCCATAACCCCTGCATACGAGCAGTGGATAATGTAATGGAAAAACAAATCAAGCCAGCAAAGGAGGCAATATGTACAATCACTATGCATTAGTAAGTGCCTTGTATTAACTTTCTCTACATGATAAATGCAATTTGCTGAAGTGAGACTTTTAAGTCTCGTCTTATTATAATAGCAGCAGATGAGTCATATGACACGTCTATATTGTCCTCACTTCTTTGCATTCAGACTGTTGTCACAAGTGCCCCTAATTCAGCTTTGAAGGGAACTTATCCTGGAAGCAGACAGTACCTTGATTTGAGTCTTTTCCTAGCCTGAAGTGGCCATTATTACAGAAAATAACATGTATTTCCATTGAACATTGACAATGTGAAACAAGTGTATATTTTCTATCTAGAATAAAAAGCATTAAATAGAGGTTGTCTAATCCAAGCTCCAAGAGAATACTTCCATTTTACATGTACTTATATAGCAGGCAAGGCCACAGGAGAAACCAGCAGTGGACTGGCCATAGACCCTACAGGGAAACTTCCCATTGGGCTGATGCCTGGGGGAAGCACAAGCCTCCTCATGGCCGTCAACCAGGTATATAAAGATCTGATGCTCTCACCATTAATATAGTAGCATAAGACACTTATGCTGCTCTCCTGAATTCAGCTGTATTTCCATCTTCAGGACAATGATACAGTTTCACATGTGGAGTGGGCAGCAGTATTTTGTGCTGCACTGTGGTATTTGGTTTTGCAGAAGTAGTATTTTTTGCTGCACTGTGGTATTTTCTGCTGGGGCGGTATATTGTTGTGTACAGTATTGCTAGCCCTGCCTACTGTTTTCCATGCCTACATGTGTTGGCCCTGCCTAATTATGGTGCCCTGCCTTCAGTCAATTTGGACCTACAGACAACATGGGGCCACATTTATTTTCTTCCACGGCCACTTTAGGTTCCAAGTCCGCCCCAGGGAGAAATTTTTCTAAAAAGTTTAATTAGACTCATAAAGAGGTCTTTTACCTTCCTCTGAGGCGTCCATCATTTTGAATGTTCAGGTACTATATTTTATTAAATTCTCGTGGCATTTAAAATTCGGTGGCAGTTAACAGGAGTTGTGGAGAAGATAAGGTCAGTAAGACCAAGAAAAATTTCAAAAACAGCTGCTCATCTGATTGTTAGAAAGGCAAAAACCCTGCTTGACTGCAAAAGACCTTCGTGAAGATTTTGCACTCTAGAGTTGTGGTACACTGTTCTACTGTTCAGCAACACCTGCACAAATATGGCCTTCATGGTAGAGTCATCAGAAGAAAACCTCTCCGACATCGCCACCACAGCATTCAGCATCAGAAGTTTGCATAAGAACATCTAAACATGACTGATGCCAGAATGAACAAAGGTATGTTTGGAGGAAAAAGGGCACATAATTGCATAAAAAGAACATTAAGTATGGGGTTGGATCAATCATGCTTTGAGGTTGTGTTTCAGCCAATGGCACGGGGAACATTTCATGGGTAGAAGGAAGAATAGATTCAATGAAATTCCAGTGAATTCTGGAAGCAAACATGACACCAACTATAAAAAAGCTGAAGTTGAAAAAAGAATACCTTCTACAAATGTATAATGATCCTAAACACACCTCAAAATCCACAATAGACGTCAAAAGACACAAGCTAGAGGTTTTACCATGGCCCTCACAGTCCCCTGATCTGAACATCATTGAAAATCTGTGGATAGACCTCAAAAGAGCTGTTACAGGGCGCCAAATTCACACTCTGTCCATTCAGTGCTGCCGACGCCCTGCGATATGTTTGGAGCAAGGATGCGCGCTGCGTCCTTGTCTCCAAAGCAACGAGGGGTGGAGTTAACTCGGCCGCGCACACCTCCTTAGCGTGGCCAGCGTCCTCCGCTCCCATAGTGACTGGGAAGTGTCTGAGCGCCGAACTGGGCACTCGGCGCTCAGCTGTATGCAGGGGGATGAGTCATGTGACGCTGGCCACGTCACATGACTCCTGCTCTCCCCTATTGAATAAGCAGCCTGCTGGCCACAGGTTGCCTGAGAGTAAGGTCCTATACCTAGTGTATACTCTGTTGGCTTTTACTTTGTATTGATTTTTGGCTAGTTACTCGACTTTGTATTTTGCTTGCTTCTTTTGTACTTTTGCATCTCCTGGTATTTGACCTCTGCTTGATTTTGACTTTCCTTGGTTGCTCCCTGCGTCCTATTTTTGCTTCTCCTGGTATTGACTTTCGGTTTGTTCATTGACGCTGCTTCTGCTTGTTCCTTGGTACCATTGTTATATCCTGGTTTTGACCTTGCTTGTTTGACTTCTCTGTCTTTGACTGTTTTCAGTCCCTCCGCACTTAACGTAGGTTAGGGATCACTGCCCAGTTGCTCTCCGTTGCCTCGGACGAGTAGTGCAAGTAGGCATGGACAGAGGAGTGGGTGGAGTCAGGATTGCACGTTTCCCTACCCCCTCGTGACAAGAGCAGTGCATAAGACGACCCAGGAATCTCACAGAACTGGAAAGCTTTTGCAAGGAACACCGGTGAAAATCCCTCAAACAAGAATTGAAAGACTCTTTGCTGGCTACAAAAAAGTGTTTGCAAACTGTGATACTTCCCAAAGGGGATGCTACTAGGTACTAACCATGTACGGTGCCCAAATTTTGGGTTTGGGAGCTTTTCCATTTTTATTATTTTGAAAATGTAAAATATGAAAATAAAAAGTTATTTTTGCTTAAAATACAAAGAGAATTGTCATCTTTAACTTTATGCCTTTTGGGAATCATTTTATCTTTATCTTCCTTAACTTCCTTAACAGTAATTTTGATCAGTGGTGCACAAACATTTGCATGCCACTGTATGTCTATCCACTAGCTACTCTTGGGACCCTCTTCCCTGATTTCTTTTTTGCAATCCTTTTTGTTGAGATTGTCATCATTACATCAAGAACTAGATGCAGTTTATTCCCTTTGGAGATCTGGGATTTGTTATCTCACAATGTCCCCTTTCTTACAATCACTTACTATAGATGTTGTCCATGTCATAATTCCATTCTTTTCATTTTGAATTTTACACTCTTTTTTGCTACCCTTTGCTTTTTTTTACATTGTTCACATTACAATTTATTTCTTAAATATTCTCTCATTTTGCATAGCCTATTTTTCTGTAGCATTTTAACTTGTACAATAGTTATTCTAGATATGATTCCAACTTATTATAGAACTGACCATTTGCCGTCGCTCTTTTCATTGCTTACAGCATATACTACTACTCCTCTATGGTATATTTTCAAACAAAACATTTTAATCAGATTGCAAAGGTTATAGTGTAGCTATTTGAGGAGCAGAGGTTGCATTTGCCTCCAGGGCCTTTGCCTGAGGGACCCTAAAGATATCCCTGCAACTGGATTTTGCAGTGAGACCCAGGAGCCTAAGATTACACTTTTGAAGGGAGACATACTTCTCTAATCACTGCTACATTCATATCCAGAAGCAGTGTCTCATCCAGAAGCTGTGTTTGGTACTGCAGATGATCAAGTGAATGGAGCACATATGGACGAATGTATGCATCCTCAGGATAGCAGTTCAATTTCAGATCAGTGAGGGTCCAAATCTTGGCACCTCATCCAATCAACTGTTTGAGGGGCCCATGGTGCTTGTTAGTATTGAGCGAATCTAAACATCCGAAGCGGAATGCAATCCGAAGTTTAGGAAAAATTTGATTCCCTGCGAAGCCAAGTTTCCTCCGCTGCTGCACGTGCTACAAAGTAAAAGTAAGAAGCATGGGAACGTGATATGACTGATAATGCAGTGCAGCCAGCCAATCATCACATAGCCATCTCCTGTGATGTCACAGCCCTATAAAAAGGTTCATCCTGTGCGGTCCCCGCCATTTCACTGTGAGCTGAGCATAGGGAGAGACATGACAAGCGCTTATGAGCTATGTACAGTGTTGCAGAAACCTTTTCTCTAGTAGAATATTGGATAGGAAGAGTTCAGTGTCAGAGCAGGGAGATCATAGGGAGAGTTTTTAGACACTGTAGGGAGAGTATAGGGAGAGCACTGGGAGACTGTATAGACACTGCAAGTTGAGTGTAATAATAGTGTGCATCTTCTTCACCTTCTGCCACAATCCCAGTTAATCTGTTAGTTTATATATAGAATTACTGTTCCTCAGCATTAATATATTGCCATCGGCATCTTGTTGAACTGCGGACACGTTCGCATTTAATCTCTTATTTTATATATAGAATTACTGTGCCGCAGTATTAAAGGGCGGTCTAATATCACCACGACGTACTCTTCATATGTAGTTTCAGGATACAAGGGTTAAAGGTAAGTATAACTTTAATTATTAGGTAAAATTGATATAGTGGTCAACTATTGGCCCCATGTGGTCCCTTTATGTAATTCATACAAAGGCACATTTTCAGGAGATTGCAGGTCGCAACAGCAATAATTGGCATATTGTGCCACACACCTAACCACCTACCCAATACCAGCAACAGCCCCTATTTGGCCACCATATTATATGGCAGCTAGTTTTCAGGCTCCTGTCCCTTATGGCAATAATCCTACGACCATGTTTGATTCATCCACCATGTTCGGCCCATCTGGTGTTAACTGTAATACATGTTGAAAGCGAAATACCATCCGCTTCATAGTATATATCTGTATAGTTTTTGATTTTACACTTGAAATATGGAAATCATTCTTTTTTTTAAAGGGATTCATGTCTACAATGTTAAAAAATAATTTCTGTTCTTTCAGTAGTTTTCCATTTCACAAAACAAAGCCATTTACAATTTTAATGTGTACATTTTTATATTTATTCTCAGCCTGCTCCATACATTCCCTCAGTCATCATAACATACGGGTATACCTGATTTATATTCGTAACAAATTAATTCGCAACTAATCGAATTTCTAGTTGAAGTTTGGTGAATTGACCAAATAAAATTTTTCAAACCTTTGCTCACTAGTGCTATGGCCTCTTCTTTGTTTACCTGGATGCCATCTACTTAATAGAGGCAATGTAGGGTATTTCAGCTTTATTCCATTTAGGTGAACAGGATGAAGCTGCAATATCCAGCACCACCACTACTAAGTAGTCAATGTATAGGAGGACGGCTCAATGTATACAATGAAGAGGCCACAGCACTCGGTAGAGCAATGTAGACTCTTTAAAAGGAGGATTGTCGTTGGTGCCAGTAGTAAGACCCCTCATTGAACAGATGTTGATGGGCTATCCAGCCATCAGCTTCCTGAATCTAGAAAACCCCTTTATGATTGCTGTATCCATATAAAATACAGGATTGCAGTTGTCGTAGATACAATATGTGGTCAGAAAACCTTTCCAAAAAAAGAACAGAAAGCTGTTCCTCTGGTGCCACAAGTTGGAATATACAGTTGCAAGAAAAAGTATGTGAACCCTTTGGAATGAGATGGATTTCTGCACAAATTGGTCATAAAATGTGATCTGATCTTCATCTAAGTCACAACAATAGACAATCACAGTCTGCTTAAACTAATAACACACAAATAATTAAATGTTACCATGTTTTTATTGAACAAGCCATGTAAACATTCACAGTGCAGGTGGAAAAAGTATGTGAACCCCTAGACTAATGACATCTCCAAGAGCTAATTGGAGTGAGGTGTCAGCCAACTGGAGTCCAATCAATGAGATGAGATTGGAGGTGTTGGTTACAGCTGCCCTGCCCTATAAAAAACACACACCAGTTATGGGTTTGCTTTTCACAAGAAGCATTGCCTGATGTGAGTCATGCCTCGCACAAAAGAGCTCTCAGAAGACATACGATTAAGAATTGTTGACTTGCATAAAGCTGGAAAGGGTTATAAAAGTATCTCCAAAAGCCTTGCTGTTCATCAGTCTATAAATGGAGAAAGTTTAGCACTGCAGCTACTCTCCCTAGGAGTGGCCGTCCTGTAAAGATGACTGCAAGAGCACAGCGCAGACTGCTCAATGAGGTGAAGAAGAATCCTAGAGTGTCAGCTAAAGACTTACAAAAGGCTCTGGCATATGCTAACACCCCTGTTAGCGAATCTACGATACGTAAAACACTAAACAAGAATGGCTTTCATGGGAGGATACCACAGAGAAAGCCACTAATGTCCAAAAAAAACAATGTTGCACGTTTACAGTTTGCACAAGAGCATCTGGATGTTCCACAGCAGTACTGGCAAAATATTCTGTGGACAGATGAAACCAAAGTTGAGTTGTTTGGAAGAAACACACAGCACTATGTGTGGAGAAAAAGAGGCACAGCACACCAACATCAAAACCTCATTCCAACTGTGAAGAATGGTGGTGGGGGCATCATGGTTTGGGGCTGCTTTGCTGTGTCAGGGCCTGGACGGATTGCTATCATCGAAGGAAAAATTTATTGCCAAGTTTATTAAGACATTTTGCAGGAGAACTTAAGGCCATCTGTCCACCAGCTGAAGCTCAACAGAAGATGGATGTTGCAACAGGACAATGACCCAAAGCATAGAAGTAAATCAACAACAGAATGGCTTAAACAGAAGAAAATACACCTTCTGGAGTGGCCCAGTCAGAGTCCTGACCTCAACCCAATTGAGATGCTGTGGCATGACCTCAAGAAAGCGATTCACACCAGACATCCCAAGAATATTGCTGAACTGAAACAGTTCTGTAAAGAGGAATGGTCAAGAATTACTCCTGATCGTTGTGCATGTCTGATCTGCAACTACAGGAAACGTTTGGTTGAAGTTATTGCTGCCAAAGGAGGTTCAACCAGTTATTAAATCCAAGGGTTCACATACTTTTTCCACCTGCACTGTTAATGTTTACATGGTGTGTTCAATGAAAACATGGTAACATTTAATTCTTTGTGTGTTATTAGTTTAAGCAGACTGTGATTGTCTATTGTTGTGACTTAGATGAAGATCAGATCACATTTTATGACCAATTTGTGCAGAAATGCATATCATTACAAAGGGTTCACATACTTTTTCTTGCAACTGTATCTACCCTATAAGTCATTGTTGAACCTTTTAAAACAGGCTTTCATGCATAGCTTAGGTTTATAGCTAATCCAGTATCTCATCTGCAGACAGCTGTTTGGGGATGACTATCTCTCATCAGTGCAGGGCTGAAATACCTGACAGCTGGGTAAGAAGACTTTGTCAAGGATCTGTGGTGTAATATTTTTCCTTGTGGAGAGTGCCTTGTAGATTTAATCCTAAGTTATGTCTTAAGACCTGTTTAAAAGGTCAAATATTGACTTAAATGATAGCTACTTCCCAAGTGCTGGCACAGCTTTCTTTTCTTTTTTTTGAAAGAGAGATAATTTACATAACTTTTTCCCAGAGGAGCACTGTATGGTCTATAAGACTCATTACTCCTGCTAAGCGCTCTCTACATGGAGAAACAGTACCCCCTGGATCATCAATATTCTTGTAAAACACAGGCATGTAAATGTGATTGGATCCAATTCACCTCAAATATTAAATAAATTACATTGATATCTTGATCATAGAAAGGGAAATCCACACCGAATCTAACTTATGGATCCAAAACACCTTTTGTTGTGCCATGTGACACAGTTCCCACCATGTCTGGGAACCAGAATGTGTTTGAGGCCTTGTAACCTAATTTGATTGAATGACCACTTTCTATATAGTGTTTTGGCACCTGGAGGTTCAGTGAGTTTTTCATGTATAATAGTTTTTTCCTGAGAAATCCTAGTATACCATCTATAGTGTGTTTTATTATTAGGAGTGCTGGGTACTAGTGCTTACCTACATCCCATACACGCACTAGCTTCCTTCTAGATCATGTTAAGGGATGCCGAGAAACAGTTATAGCTGAACACCTCTGAAGTGTCCCACTACGTAAGGGTGGGCACTACACAAGGGTCAATTGGGTCACATTGTTCTCCACCTCCTGTTAAACATGGTCATGGTATTTTATATTGTATTGTAATGTGCATTTTCATATTGTCTCCTGTGTACCAGGCCTGTTAGGGGTGTAGTTCCTCCTCCTAGGCAGTAGAGGGAGCTAGGGAACCCCCTAGTATATATAGTCAGGTCCAGTCCAGAGAGAGGGTTTGTGATCAGAAGCCAGTGTGCACTTTAACCAGAAGAAAGCTGGGAAGCAGCTTCTGACATGCAGCTAGATAGCCCAGGCTCCTAGCTTGCCACCAGGAGAAGAAGTTACCTCCTGAGGATATATAGCACCTTTAAAAGTACAGAGCAGAGCCACTTTTATTCAGCCAAATAGAAAGCTGAAGGGCAGAAGGATATTTACAGCAAGAAGATATATACCAGAGGAAGTTTTCCCTACCCAAGGATAAAGCCAGCAATAGGGCATACGGGCCTTGGTGAAAGCCAGACAGGATCTGAGGAAAGTACAGCCTGATCTGTAAGTGTTATACTCTCTGAGTATCTTGCAAAGACTTTGCCTGCCATTTGTATGAAGCCTGCCTGTATTCAACATTATACATATGGAACTAACTGAAGACTGTAAATAGTTGAACTGTTCAGTAAAAAGAAGTTCTGGTTCACTGCAACTTTGTGTACCTCAATTATTCCTACAACCAATCGGTGTGCCACCGTTACCGGCACTGGCGTCACGAACTTTAAGGGATCTTGCCACAGGCACACTAAACCTACAACACCCAGGGCACCTCACCTACCACCTGGCCTGGTCCCTATACACAGAGAGTGCCCCAGAGGATCCATGTGCCAACCTCTCCATCACTGCTGTACGCCTGCCCTGGGTATGTAAAAACTGTGAGTACCAAGAGCAACCCTCGGTTTGTTAACTACCCCCGTGACCTCACATTCGCTCACCCTGCAAGGCTGCGTACTGCATATTTTGACGTCACGAACAGGATGCGATTATTCCTACGCCACAGTGGAATCTGAACTGTGTGCCATAATTGCCTATTAAGTGATAAATTGCTGTGTGAAAAACTGTATATTGTGGACTGTTTGCTGCTTTTTGAGTCACCGCTTGCTGTCAGTGAATTGACAGCCTTATGCTTAAAGATGGCCGCCTAAGCTGACTGAATTATTGCTGCGCCATCGCTGTATTTTGTTGGCGGGAAGAATTTGGCGCCTTCTGCTGAAAAAGAGGGAAGGACTGTATGTTTGCGCCACCGCCTTATCATCTAATTTGCATGTCTGCCAAGATGGACTCCGCCTCCCCCATGTTGGAGTACCTAGGGGGCGGCCTCCCGGAGCAGTGGGAGGTCTTGAGTGAAGTACTGAGAGCCGCCCTGTTATACGCAGTAGAAGGATCGAGCATGTTGGAGAGGGTGGATTTCTCTAATCGAATGGCTTCACCTACTGTTAAGATGACAGAGCCTGCAATGTTCGAGGAGGAAGAAGCACCACCCGGCTATACTCCGGGATCGGAGAGGCCACCTTGCTTCCCACAGCAGTCACAGCCCGAGCCATGCCCGGCTCGCGAGGTGGATTTGCCCAGCCTAGTGCGCAATGGCCCTTGCTGATGGCTAAGATACGCGCCGCGGCAATACGAAAAACTACTGAAAAAAAAATCTACTTCGAGGAGCTCGCGAAGACTGTATACGAGCGCCACTCGAATACTCAGCCCCACCTGGAGAGAAGGATGGGAGTGGTGGTGGTGTTTGATAAAAGCTGGGACTTCGGGTTCATTAAGGACTTCTTCACAGGCCGAGACCTTTTTGTGAATCGGAGGTCTGTGAAACGCAGTTACCTACCCGAACATTTGCATAACCTCCACGAAGGAGAAGAAGTGGAGTTTACCCCCGCCGAGAGCCTGAGGGGTCCTTATGCCATGGCCATAACCCATCCCAAGCCGGGACTAGAGGATTGGGAAGAGCCTGAAGAGCCCACCAGTCCAGAATGCGAGCCAGAGAGTCCGGCAGAGCCTGCTCGCAATACGTACCAGGAGAGGGGTTCCTTCACCGGCCCCAATATCTTCTGGCAGCCTACTGTGCTAGAGAAACGGGTGAGTCCCTATCCCTGACCTGAGTTGCCCCGCAGGGAGAAGACACAAGCGGAGATGGAAAATATGCAGAAATTCCATGAGACCCTTGATGCCCTGTGGCGAGGAAAGAGTTGTAACTCCGCACCTGAACCTGCTGCGACAGTACCGGATCCCTGCAGCGGAGCATCACCTGAGAGACTGGAGGATCAGATCGCCAGGCTAGAAATCCATCTTCATGGCCTGCGCCAACTTTCTGCGTCCAGAGTGGCACCAATACCACCGGACAACAGCGATTCATCCAAGAACTCTGATGTCCCCGGGCCTGCAGTGAAAGATCCCGTCGCCACTAGCTCGGCAACTACCATCACTGTGCACGAGAAACTCTGTTACACCAGGAGTCGGGTCCGTCGCATAATGCCAGTGACACCCAGACCCATGGAGCCTCCTGCAGCGTTAACCCCCAGGCTTGCGGAGCCTATACCGATGACAGGCCCATTTATTCTACAGTTGCCTGCTAATACCATTTTGTGGGCCCAGCCAAGCGTGGATCCCCGTTCCAGGCCAAGACTTAGAGCGGAACCAGGATGCACCACGTCTGACGACCAGTATGAACTGGATACATACCTGTGAGTAGGCCTGCTAGGCCATGATTGCTGAGGGACCCTTCCAGTAAATGTAACGGTTTCAGGACAGGAGTCCTATGTTTTGGCCCAATGAGCTGCTGCCAGTTACCCACGGCCCAGTGGTAGTTGAAAGACCACTGGGAATACCAATAGCTCTATTGCCATACTGTTTACCAGGACATCCAGCCTGTTTTAAGTGCTTATCCAATTTGTGCCTGTTGTTTTGCACCTTACCCTTTTTAACCCCCTTTTCAGGTTGAATAGGGATATTACACCACTTTTATCTACCAGGACTCGCTAGGGGAAAGTATCCCTGAAATGTAAAGTTCTGTGCTGTGACTTTTATATGCAATCTTAATTCAAGAACTGTGCCCAGAGATGACCACAATGCATGTGGGCCTCTGAGATGCTATTTTATGGTACTATTGTATTTTATTATTATGGACTACCCTGGTTATTACTGATACGCTGTACCAGGTCAGCGCCCCTGTTCCCTATATTATCCTGTGTGAAGAGAACGACGCCCCTTTTCACCGCACTTTTTCCTTTGCCAGCGGAGCTGCCTGATATTTTCCTTGCAAATGTGGTATTTGTTGTATA